>NC_135445.1:18555927-18828427 GCF_051991255.1 Vanacampus margaritifer | reverse complement strand
AAGATATTTTTGGCCAAATTGTTTTAAGACTTCTACGGAAACCTTGCAAACAAACACCTCAACCCTACCACCTAGGGTGGCCAGATGTCCGGATTTAGGCCTGACAGTCCTACTTTTTAGTGATGAGTCCGGCGTCCTGCGCAACTCTTAAGCCGGACGCTAGTTTGTCCGCCTTTTAAAGAAAATGAGCCGTGGTTGATTTTATGTTGACCCAACATCAGCTCTACCCCCATTTGTCACAACTGGTCTGTGCATGGCAAAACATGCCTCTAAAACCTATGGGTGACTTTTGAGTCACCCCCAAAAACCTGAAGTTTTCCTGGAAATTCAACAATATTAAAAAATTATTTATATCTCAGCTCCTGAAGCAGATAGAAACATAATTCCCCCAAAATTTCAGCGGTTACACCTGTGGCGTTCACACAAACATAAGTTTATTATTATAAACCTTCAATCTTTTTTTTATAAAATCAACAAACAAATGTCGCATCTGCGGGTGCATAATATATTTACCTTCAACACTGGAGCGCAGTTGTAATAAGCTCGGGGGAACGATTCGTGCATTCCGTTACAAGGCCATCAACATTTTTAACATCCTCATAGTCTACAAAGATATTTCTTAACAGTATGTCACTGTCGACTCGTTACATTGATTCGAATACCTCCCGCGTTGTCGTCAATAGCGTCATTTATTTCATAACTCCCGCGAATCTGCGTCAACCATAAATGCTTGGATAAAATTCAAGCATTTATGGTTGACGCAGATTCGCGGGAGAGACCAAGAATTGGTCAAAACAAAACCAAATGACTTATCCGTCTTAAACGGTAGAAGCGTCGTCACGCGCTCCCGGCCTAATGGGTTAAAAACATGGTACTGTAAACGAAAATAAATTGGCAAAAAAAAGTTCGGCTTTTATTGATATTTTTTTACCATTTAGCGCACAAACATGATCTATAAACCATGCAAAACTTCATTGTTGATGAAAATACACCGCGAGTCTGATGTACAGTGTTATCTCGTTTTCCGCTGGGGTTAAGTCCGAAAAAATAATCGCAATAAATGAAATCCGTAAAGTAGCTATAGCTTTGTTTTACATTTATTACAAATGTTTAAAGGCTCTAAAAGCACTCAGCACAGTTTATACACTTTTCTCATCTAGGCATTTCCACTTTCTTACATTCCTCTCCTGTTCTAACATTCTCAATGTTCAAACCTTTTATGATTTTATCAAATAGGCTGTAAAAAAAAAAAAAAGCATGCAAAATTGCAGTAAAAAGAAATAATCAGCTAAACAGTGAAAAGTGAACTGCGTTATAGCGAGGGAACACTTAACCTTTTTGACCTTATGGAAGTGGCCACCCTAACCCTACCATCACATCGGCAACTTTACCAAACAATCAAGCATGTGCCGCTTATCAGAAGCTAACGCTAATAACGCGTTTAGCTAGGGCCACATCCAACACTGCATCTCTGTTTACCTTTTGGCTGTAAGACAATACAGAAGTGTGAGAATCATGTTTAATGCTACACACTCACGTGTGTGCTGCTGATGCCCTCAAGCAGCAGCCTGGTGACTTCAGCCTGTCGGTCAAATTCTGTTTGTGCGACACGAAGCTCATGCTCTGCCTGCAGCCGGAAAGGAGCAGGAAGGAAGGAAGCATTAAGATAGTGTATTTTTCATAAATAGTGCACAACACGCACACCCACACACTTTGATTGTGTGCTGTATTGTTGAGCAAATTAGCGGTGAAAGTCGCACTTACTTTGTCCACTTCCTCACTCAGCAGCTGAGAGAAGCAGAAACAAAGAGCCATTCTCAACAAAACATCATCTTGACATGTACTGTAAACAAGGTTGGGGAATCCAGGTCCAGAAAGTTAAAACCCTGAAACAGATTGGCTTGAGACACAGGTGCTTTTACTCAACTGGCAGGTAAACGAGCTCGTCTCCACCTGTTTTTACTTTCTGGACCTGGATTCACCAACCCTGACTGTAAATATGTATGTACTGCAAATCTAATAGTATGATGCAGACTACAAATACGAAGAGTATTAAATGCTGAATTGAAAGGGTTACTTGCCTAATCTTTCCCTAACTTATTTAGGACTATTTTAACTCCAAACGTGCAGCCCTAATTATGAAATGTGCAAAAACAATGTTTTAGTTTGTGGGCTGAGACTTACTTTCGCCATATTAATAGTCACGTATGTAGTCAGAACTTCAGAAGTATAAGAACAAACTCTAACTAGCATTAGCGTATCTTGAACCTAGCCATAGGCTATCTATACTACTGCGTGGATGCACACCACGTTCAGTTTTCTTAAATGTGTGAGGTGTATGCTTCATGAAAATGTGTCTTCTTGTGAATTAGCGAGATATAAATCAAACAGACCTGACTTATTCTACTAAGTGAGTCAGTATGCAAAATGTTTTTGTGACGCCAGGTGATCATATGGGTGGATAAGGGGTGTAACCAAACTAGCTGTCCAAACACACAAAACTGGGTTTACATTTCTACAAACAATTAAGGATCTATAAACACAGAAAGTTGACACATGCACAAGGACTGAAGGCCCATGTTAACAACCTTTTTCTGCTCTGATATATTAGGCTCTGCCTCCACATCCCAACTCTCCCAGTCACTCCGCAACTGGTTCAGTTATAAAACAAACAGCAAAGAAACAAACTAAAAGAAGCATCATGCATCACAAAATGTATATTTTATACTGCCAGAAACCTTCTGTGTGGGTGTGAATTTACTGTAGAATAGTGCTTTAGAGAGGTGCCAGGTTATTTAATTCCAGATGTAATTTTACAGTTTCAGAATTAGTATTTTGAAGTCTATCTGATATTTTACAGGAAAGCGGTGTAAATGTCAAAGGGCAGGTATGATGTGTTGAATAGAGCCGAGTTCTGAACCACTGATACGAAAAAAAGCATCTGTGGGAGGCCAGACAGAAAATTGTTCATATTAATCCTATCTGAAGGTTTTTGTTTGTTGGACCTGTATTAGCTCTTGCAATATACAAAAGCAAATCTTCCTGTAGGCCATAAGAGTGAAAAACAATACAATACAATACAATATAATATAATATATAAAGAATAAATGAAGATGTACTACTACTAATAAAATAAAACAAACAAACAAACATGATAATAATACATTTAACAAATTAAAAATCTACGTAATAAAAAATCCAAATACATTCAACGTCAGTGCAGATTTATTTCCTCCTACACGCTGTACACAGATTATGACCCCAGAGTACACAATTGCACATCTAAGCATTCATCTAATATGCATCTATTTATAAAGCACTTTGGTGGTTATTAATTATTTTGATTTTCATTCATTCTTATCAGAAAATGTGTTTCACAAATCCGCAAAAATCCTAAATGACTAACAATCCACAACAAACTGTATTCAATGTCAGAGATTCCGCTGTCATAGAATCTAAATTCCAACAAAACAAATCATGTCAAAAACAAACATGCCGAAACATTATTATGCTAACATAATTTAGGCACTTAGAAATTGTTTGGAATGCACTCATCTACTGTTGAAAAGTGTTCTTCTTGGACTGTCTATGGAATTGACATTGTAATGGCTGAAAGCTTAGTTTATGTCACAAAAAAAAACACAACAACTCCAAAACAACAGATGATGAATTAGCGCATTAGCTCCTAGTATCGAAATGTGTGGCCTGTGAAGTGACATTGGTTCTTACCGCTGATGCACTGGCAGAAAGAACATAATTTCGAGGCCTTGTCTCCTGAAAATCAGGTGCAGCCTACAGACAACAAGAGCGGGGAGGAGGGAACAAACATTGGCAAAGTCATGCATTTTCAGTCAGTAGTCAAACAAAACAAGGGCACCGAAAGCATAACTACATGAAGAAAACATAACAAAATCAGCGATACCTCATATTTATTCAAAATTATTCAAAATCAATCAATCACTTGGTAAAACTTAGAAAAAGGCTTGCAGAAGTGCAATACATGCAGTAGCTTGTGACAAGACAACATGGCTGACTCGTCATGCTTGAAAAGCAGTGTGGGGAGGGGCCATGCCAAAGCAACATGTGCATTGTCAGCACATCTATGATGCTTAGTTACTTGTCTGAATTTTTTATTTTTTTTTGCTGAAGCACACAATGTGTCGAGAGAAAAAAAATTACGTCTTAAGAGCAAAGTGAGTGATTCAGATGGCAATCATCTTAAGCGTTGTTCACCAATAAGTCAATAAATGTTTTTGCAGCCAATATGGTTCTAAAATGTCAGATTATATCTTAACACTAATTGTGATATTTAAAGTGTCATGAGCTACATAATTGTTAATATTAGGATTTAATAAAATTAAATTAACTCATACAAACCCAAAAACGTGTAAATATGGTTTTAATACTTTGTCCTTCACTCCCACAAATGTATTATATGTTTTTTTATGCAAGAGCATACAAAAGGCTTTGATGTAGCTTCTGATATGAAAAGGTGGCTTAAAGCAATGGTAGTTATTACAAAAACCGCCAGCAGGTGGCAACAGAGTATAATAGATCAACCAGGGCCATGTTGCAACAAGCTCTTTTGCCCACAGTTCTAATAAGATTAGTGAATAATGATAAAACTTAGCTATATTCTAATGCTAATTAATTGCTGCAAAACGGAAGTTGACACTAATACACTTTTTTTCCTGATGTGATTTTGATTTTTGTTGTTGGTTCTCTTTCTTTCTTTTCTTCTTTTTTTTAATAGTTTTTTTATGTGAAGCACTTTGTGTTGCTTTCAAAGTATGAAAGGTGCTATAGAAATAAAGATTTGATTGATTGATTGAAAGAAGAGAGTCTAATATTCTTTTTGTAGGTTCCATGTTTTTATAGCAATAGAACCTTGGAAAGGAGCCTTGCAAAAGCAGTCAAAATCCAGTAAAACAGCCGGGAGCTAAGGAGGTTGCTTCAGTGAAAATGGCTGGGAGTGAATGAGTTAAAGGACATACAATTATGTGCGATTAAATGTGTTGTTGTTGTTGTTGTTTTACATTATTAAGTATAATTATGTAATTGAAATCCAAACAACAATAATAATAAATAAATAACTCACTGCTGCTTTGGCCTCTGCCTGCTTAGCTTTTTTCAAGCGTGCTTTGCAGATGTCAAGATCCAGCCTGCGATTCTCCAGAATTCGTCTCTCTTTCTGTAAGAGGCAGGTGAAATTCAGTTAGAAAATGTATTTTGTTTATAAACACACAAAGCCTATGAATGGTAGTGATGAAGGCACTCACTGAAATTGTCCTCCAGTCTCCTTCCAGGAAGTTACGTAAAGGAGTGAGAAACGTAGTGGCAGAGGTTTGAAGGAACTCTCGCTCAGCTGTTCCAAGTCGTTTCTGGTATTCTCCTACTGTAATCAGGGTACTTCCTAGAGTTGGCAACATACACGCATTCTATAATTATGGTCATATGATGTGCCATCAGTATGCTAAATTTTGTTGAGTGGGTTGCCAAAATTGCTTTGTGTGTGACGGGTATAGATGAAATAATCTTGAATAACTACTAAATGGATTTATAAAAACATAATTGGTCTGAGGTCTATTCAAATGATGATCCCAATATCGCATACAGTGCATTTCAGTCTACCATTATTTCTCTATACAATAAACATTGTCCATTAATAAAAGTCATAAGAAAGTATAAAGGCATATATATTATATAAGGTATATATAAGGCATGGATGACGAAGGGGATTGAGAATGCATGTAAAAAGAAAAACATTTTATACAAAAGATGTATTAAATTGAGAACTATGGAAGCTGAAATAAAGTACAAGAATTACAAAAATAAACTATTGAATATTATATGAACAAGTAAGAGAGATTATTACCATGCATTACTAGAGCAGAATAAAAGCAACACAAGAAATATGGAAAATACTAAATCATGTAATTAAAAATTATTATTTTTTTTTTAATTATCCTGAATATTTTATAAAAGATAAAAAATATTGTTATTGAAAACATTTCAGACATAGCTCATGATTTTAATGAGTATTTTGTCCTAAGCCGGTATATTTCCATCAAAAATTAAAATAGCAAAAGTTATTCCTATTCCAAAAAAATGGAGAAAGACATATATTCACTAATTATAGACCAATATCACTGCTGCCACAGTTCTCAAAAATTCTAGTTTTTTTTTTTATATATATATATATATAGACTGGACAATTTTATTGAAAAACATAAGCTTTTAAGTGAAAATCAATATGAGTTTAGAGAAAAACGGACCACCGCAGTCATGCAACTCGTAGAAGCAATATCTACTAACATAGATAATAAAAAAATTACTGTTGGAATTTTTATAGATAAAAGATATGGCATAATAGGTTTGGCATATAAATGGATGAAAAGTTATTTGGATAATAGATATCAGTAATTACAGTTTAATATATCCAATTAAAACACTTGAAGATTACGCATGGGTCTGTGCTAGGCCCCAAATTATTTAAATTGTATATAAATTATATCTGTTGTGTCTCAGAAATATTCAAAATTGTCTTGTCTTATTTGCTGATGACACAACTCTCTACTGTTCAAGAGAAAACCTGACTACCGTGGAGAATGAATTGAACACATTAAAAAACTGGTTTAACTTAATTTATCATTAAACTTAAACAAAACCAAGTTTATAGTTTTTGGTACTAGACAAACCGCAAAACAGGTGAAAATTATGGTAAATTAAATTTAAATAGAAAGAGTGCATGAAAATACATTTCTTGGAGTAGTTATTGATGAAAAATTATGTTGGAAGTCACACAGATAATGTCAAAAGGAAAATGTCAAAAATTATAGGGCTAATCTCTAAAACTAAGAATGTCCTGAATAAGAAATCATTATACACTTTATATTGTTCATTATTATTACCATATCTGACCTATTGTGTGGAAATCTGGGGAAACACATATAAAACAAATACCGATTCCTGTTTTCAAACTGCAAAAAAGAGCCATAAGAATTATAATTCGATCAAAATATACAGAGCCAACTCTTTCTCTATTTATTAAAACAAATACAATGAAATTCTACAACTTAGTTGAATTTAATATAGCACAAATACCGTATAAAGTACACAACAATCTACTCAGAAGCCGTTTGAAATTAGAGAGAGTCTTTATAACACAAGGGGTACAAGTGTCTACAAAAAATAAATAAAACAAGAACAAATATTAAGCAAAGGTGTGTTTCTGTAAAATGTGTTAATTTGTGGAATGATTTTGGAACTGACCTGAAAAGATATCAGTCACTTGCTGAATTATTATTATTATTATTTTTTTTTAAAGCAAAGTTTAAAAAAAATTACTTACATCAGTCATGAGCTGTTAAAAATTTACATATGCTGTAAATTCTTTGGATGTATCGGTATGAGTGTAATGAAAATTGTATATGCGAACATGAGGATATAATTTATAGATTTTTATTTTTTGGTTTCAGGCAACAACAGAGCACACAGTCAGTGTCAAGCTCCACAAGGAGAAAAAACAGCACCAAAAAAAGAGAGAAAGAAAAAAACAACGAACAACAAAAGGATAAAGTCCAATTCTGCCTGGAAGGGAATGGGAAGAACAAAATTTATTTAATCCCACCCACATCTCCCATTCAAAATTCCAAGCTACACTGCTACTTAACCTTAAAACTCAATAATAACAAGTACCCAGAGAGCAAGAATTATTAAATAACCAAGGAAAAATTGAGAATACAAATGATTTAGCATGGTGGCATTACCATAAGAAACAATAAGTGTTACAATTTTAACAATACAAATACACAAATGTGGTAAGTAAACAACACTAATACTGGTAGGACAGTATATACCAGAAATGGTAATAAACGATATACCAACAATGATAATCAACAAAATATTGATAATGGTAAAAAAGAAGCAAGCAGATATTTACACAGACAGAAAGCACTGATGTCATCTTAACACAAGGAATTCTCAATATATTGTGACCTGACCATTTGTTTAAATAACAGTTTAAATCAATAAATGCTTTTGCATAGTTTATGTTGTAAACAGAGATTATTCCATAATTTAACACCACATACAGACACACAAAAACTTTTTCGAGTAGTTCTGATTTTGGGTAGCATGAAATCTCCATATCATCTCAGTGTATGAACACTAACTCTAATTATGTAAAACATTTGTACATTAGCCGGTAATGTTTCATTAAAGGCTTTGTATAAAATTATAGATGTATAGTATTTCACAAGATCGTAAAATTTTAACAATTTATAGATTGAACAAAAAAATGATGCGTGTGCTCCAGAAAACCAACCTTATGAATGATACGCAAAGCACATTTCTGTATTGTGACCAATGGATTAATTGCATTTTGGTATGCGTTTCCCCAAACTTCGATACACTATGTGAGGTATGGAAGAACCAAGGTGCAGTATAAAATACGAAGTGCATACTCATCAAGATATTGCTTTACTTTATTTAAAATTGCTAGGGTTTTTGAGATTTTTGATGTTACATGTCTGACGTGGGGTTTCCAAAACAATTTACTATCAATTATTACTCCCAATAATTTATTTTCAATAACACTTTCAATTGGCGCACCATCAATATTCATTTGTAATCCAGAATCCATTTTTTGATTGCCAAACAGCATTGCTTTAGTTTTGCTTATATCTAAGGATAATTTATTTATGTCCATACATTTTTTCAATATACATAACTCATGGTTCATTGTACTGTAGTTATGAGCTCATAATTTTCACTACTATAAAAAAAATATTGGTATCATCAGCAAAAAGAATAAATTTTAGTACTTGGGATACATTAAAGATATCATTAATATACAAATTAAAGAGTTTTGGCCCCAGCACAGACGCCTGGGGGACCCCACAAGAAATATTAAGTTTATTAGATGTATATTGCCCCATTTTGACATATTGGGCCCTATCCTTCAAATAGCTTTTTAGCCATCATCCAGCCACTCCCCGAATTCCATATTTTTCAAGCTTATTAAGTAGGAATAAATTATTGATTGTATCAAAAGCTTTGAAATCAACAAAAACGCCAACCGCATATTTTTTCTGATCCAAAGCATTTGTAATCTCTTCTATTGCCTCAATTAATGCTAATGAAGTAGTTCTTTGACATCTACAACAGTACTGACCTTCATTTAATATTTGATGCTTGTCCAGATTACTTTTGCAATTTTCATATTCTCTTAGATGTATTGTGGTATGTGTCTGTCGATTTTGTATGCATATGTCGCTGGCAAATGTGCGTATGTTAAAGTGCACTTGTATATATGATTAGCTTTATACATTTCCTTTTGTTGAAATACATTACCTTATTATTTTATTAACATAAAACGAATAAGGGGTAGGACGAGATACGTTTTTAACTTCCTCCTACCCCTTTTGAACATATAAACTCTTTTCCTTCTTCCCATTCTTGTTTTCTTTTTTACTTCAATTTATATTTTAGACTTGTAATGTGTTTTCTTTGTGTTTATATGTTCAATAAAGAATCAAATCAATCAATCAAATGTTAATTGATATTAATTTAATTTGTCAACGTTAACAGTAGCAACTTACAAGATCTCATAAGCATAATGTTAATGTCAGGTAGAAATTAACTGACCGTAAGGTGTCCCAGAGCCAAATTCATTGGCAGCATCCAGCATGTATTGGCCAAGCAATTCTGCATTGGTTGTCCTGGAAGGAAGCTTTTTCTCCAGTTTGTCATAGATGAACTCCTCTATTCGAGCACCTACAAAGTATGAAAGCAAAGAGGACAGGCTTCTGAGTGTATCACAATCAATCAATCTCTGACACTTTATAAAGTGGCAAATTTGCGAGTTTTTTTCTGGAAATATTGCCCACCCCCACCCCCTTCCTGATTTAAAAAAAAAAACTTTTTTTTTTAGACCATGCCCTAATAGGCCGTTCTGGACATGGGAAAGCAGCAAAACAAAAAAGGTGAACTAGAAGGTGAGCAGGGGTTGCTGCAATAAATAGATTCGATGTGACATTTTATGAACAACTTCGTGTTTGTTCGGATAATTTCATTTCAAGCAAGCTTTTACAGTAATTAAGGTTTTTGGTATTGGTACAAAACTGATAACTAAAAACACCATTTTATACTAAATTAATGTGCTCTTCGGAAAGTAGACCTTGAAGAGCAAAACCAAGCAGGAAGGGGGTCTGAAAAAAATCGATATCCCACAATAAGAAAAAACAACACCCGCTCACGTCGCTTAATTCTTTCTGTAATAATGCAGGGTGTCAAATTTGCATCAGGCTACTTTTGAGAATGCATTACTCTCCCTTTGATAACATAGTGTCTGTCTACTTTTATGCAGCCATCCACAAACAAACCGGTCCCAGCTTTCTTGACTCTTGTAGTTCTGAAAAGCCTTGAAAGGTGTAAAATGGGCTGGGTAAATAAACAAATAAATCAGATAACACGCCAATATGAAACAGCTGGGAAGACATCATGATCGTTACCCTACTTTGACTTGTCGATCTGGTATGGATTTTCACTACAAATTACAGCGGGTAGCGAATAAACGCCTTGTCTAGTGACTCAGAATACTTCTCCATCGTACAGCAAACCAACATTGAGTCCAAGAATTCGCTTCTTTTTTTTTTTTTTTTACAAAAATCAACATTCAAAATATTAACATTGAGGTAATGTTTGTCCTGCATGTCATTCCAAATTTGCAAAAACATTGTAGCATAGGGCAGTGTAAGTCGAGTGGACAAGCAGAACTCAGAGCTGTTTATAGAGAGAGTTTGGCCAACTTGGTTTCAGCACGGTAACAACATGGCGTCCATGGAGACGCGCACATACGGGGCTGGCCTCGTAAATTTACCCAGAAGTTCCAGCGGTGGAAACGCGGCTATTGTTCTGTTTTTGCTTGAATATACTTTATATCTTAAATTGGAAAATAAAGCAAGAACTCACCAGTGTGGTCAACTGAAGCATGGAGGGTTACACACACAAAAAAACATGGTTAATAAGACACATTTCGAACACTTCCCTAATACTGCCAGTCCACTATACAATATTCTAAATGAATTAATGGTTCTCAAAGTGTGGTATGAGTACCACTATTGCTATGCAAGCTCTCTCCAATGGCACATGAAGGAATCACTGAATTAAATGTTCAAACTGTGCATAAACAAAACCAGTTAAGTATATTTGTTTAGTACAGTTAGTTTCTTGTATTTAAGCATAATGTGATTAAAAAAAAAAAAACTTTATCAGCTTCAACATTAAAAATCTTGTCTTTGTAGTGTATTCAACGGAATTTAGCTTAAAATTATTTTTCAAATCAATTTATTCTGTTATATTTACGTTTTACAATATGTCCCAACTTCATTGAAATTGGGATTTGTAGTCCAAAACTTTACAAAAGGAATGAAAACACAGAACATTTAAAACAAACGGGTTTGTTCCGATAAAGGTGGATTAAGTAAACCTTCTGTTGGGCAAATGAGACCATCACTGATAAGCAGCAAGCTGTTGGTGTTTCTTAAGTCCTCGGTGAGAACTACTAGTGTAAACTACAACTTCTAGTAATGGTATATTTTGTTTTTTCCTCTGAAACTCACTTGGGTTTGGCTGCAAGAGCACCTCTGTTTGTCTCAAGATCTTTTCAGTCCAGTTCTTGGTACAGTCTGCCCGAGTGATCAGGTTTTCTAAATGAGGATCAAGCTCAGTCTTCTCAGCCTGGCCCAACTTCTCTTCTGTAAACTAGAAACAGATTCCAGGGTCCTCAATGTAAATCACATTTTCTTGTTCATGTATTTGTTTAAAAAAAAGCCGTCTGCAATAGTCGTCAAACTGAGCCGTCCCTGATTACAGTATTAGTCTGTTTGTATGTGTTGCTGCTCCGTGTGTGTCATTAAAGCTATGATTACCGTAACATTGATGCTAATTTCCGTTAACATGTCACAGGTGTTTCACATTACAAAATAAGAATAAACCATTGGACTTTTTTATTTATATGGTTTGGTTGAACATTCAGGTGTTAAATGTCACACTCAAACCACTCTAACAGCCCCTTTCCTATTGGATGCAACGTGTAACGTCACCATGCCGACGCTCTAGAATAAAACATTTTTCTATTCAGACCACTTTGCATGCCACACCATGACGTGGCGATGAATTCTGTCCTCACGCTCTGGTATCACATACATAATAAATGGTTAGCTGCCCGTAAGTGCAGTGTGACAAAGCCGAAATAAAACTTTAACTGACTATTGAAACAGCTTAATTGCAGCAAGCACTCTTGCATCTATTTGGAGAAGTGTGCAAACGAGAAGAGATTTTTAAGAGTGTCAGTGTGTTATACAAAGTTTAAATGTGTTTAAAGCATGTGGGAGCGGTTAAAAAATAGTAACAATAACGAGCCTGGTTTCTAGCGCTGATTTTTAGACATGTGGCTGTAACGTGTCCCGGCTATAAACAGAGGTATGATGCATGGGTTTTGTTGGTGATGTTGCGTCTGACATTGGTGTGCATTTTTTGGAGCTTCCCGTTGACTGTGCGCAGCAGAGCGTGGTATCACGTGACTCACAAACCTCACAGTTATCAATAATAGATGGAGGCTTGACAGACCTTTATCGGCTTACAGTGCTACCAGTAAAACGATGCGTTTCCACAAACCGAAATTCTGTACAACGCCGCACTTGGGGGTGAGTTCGAGCAGAGGCCTTCAGCATTCATCACCGCTCAATGCAGTTCCACACTGACGGTAAATCGATGAAGGGATCTTGCAGATGATTTTGCTTACCTGCACTGCCCTGGTGAAGAAGACCCCCGCGTCAGAAGCCAGTTTTTTTACGTTAAAATCCATGCTGTTGGTCTGTGCTGATCCTGCACAGGAGGGTACTTGGTTGTTTCCCCGTAAAGGGAATCCTCTGAATCAGCTGAGATGATGTAGCAGCAGACTGAAGCAGTAATCCGCCCCATCTACGATCGGAAATTGACTCTCCGCCCTGCGCTTAAAGAGACAGAGCACCGAGCTGCAAGTCACGACTCTCGTGGCACGATGCTGCAATTTCCTCAGAATTAAAAATTATTTCACTGCGTTTTTTTAATTTATTTTTTTACTTGACGTTGGCGGTGTTTGCCACCTTTTATTTTATTTTTATTTTTTTTACTTCTTTATCGACACAATAAGGAGTATACAAAATAAGGGAGAAGATTGAATACAAACATTGCATACAATACAAACAACTAGATAGAACACGCCAGGGTGGTTAAAACATATCAAAGATAAACAAAATAAAAACAATAATATAACAAAAAGAAAAATAGAGTAATATAAAACAAAATCATTCTGTCTTTGCCTTGTGTTTGACTGACGTCACTGATTTATGGATTGCATAACCCCATGCCATCAACGTCGTAGGTGTAGTGCGCAGAAATTTTAAAGTAGTAAAAAGTAAAGTTTAAAGAGTAAAAGCTCCTGCCTTTACAAATACAGTATGGAGATGTGTTGATTTGATTGATATCTGTGAGTATTAATTGAACAGTATATTGACTCATAAAATACTCTTATCATATAACTGAACAAGATAAGCAAAATATTTACGGATTTTAATAAACATTCTATTTAAAAATATATATATATATATTATTATTATTATTCATGAACGTGTGTCTCCACAGCATGCACACAAACCCTGTTACCATAACCTTTTTAGAATAGTAGAAGGAAGCTGTGAATCAGATGATACATTGGACTTGAAATCATCAGTTTTCCAAAAGGATGGGTAGAGCAAAGATATGTCCTCGACCCCCCCCCCACCCCCCAAAAAAAACTTACTAATAATTTAAAGCATTAAAAAAAAATGTCCTTGCTTCCCTTTTCCATAATTTTATAACAGTTAGCCTTGATTGAATGTCTCTCTACCCCATGCAACCTTGTTATAATGTACAGTACATATATGATCAGACTAAGACATGATTATTTTATTTGAATGAATGAATGAATGCATGGGGATGACCACAAAAAAATACAAAATGGCATGCAGCACTTTGTTTACCACTCCATCTTTATTGCTTATTCACCTTTACACTAATGGCCAAGGTACTATTTAGTTCAGGAAAAAAATCAAGTGTGTGAATCAAATTCACTCAAATTGGGATTACACTTGCAGTTACAAAATAAACTAGTTGCAGGCTTAAATGACTATTAGTGAAACTGACAAATGGTTAGACTCACAAATGGTTTCCCCTACTTTCAGTACAAATAACTTAATATGTGATCTGGGAAGACAGCGTCTCAACAGTAGCAACAGCCAAGACCCTTTTTCAATTCTATTAAAGCTTAGGAAAACTGAGCATTTGTGATTCTCATATCTGAAAACTTTCGTTATGAACACATTTGTAATGGTGAAAGAAATCTGAATTTGAATTCATAAAGTCATTTTTTTTTTTAGATCACAACTACAGCATCACCTCCATTAATGTAATCAGTAAAAACAAAACTGTCCCAATGCCAGTACCAATGAGACTGCCAAGAGTCACCAAAAAAAATAATAAAAAAATCTATACGAGAAAAGCTTTTTATAAACCCAACATGGATCATTAACTGATATGACATGGCTTTCAGAAAAGGCATCACTCATGAATATAATGGTTATAGTGGAAGAGAACTCAGTGATGCACTGTATATTAGTTAAGACTGGGTGGGATCCAGCTACTGCTACACACACTGTGGTGCATTTCCATTAGATTATGAGATAAATCAGGTGCCAGAGCCAGTAATGTGAATATTATTTTGATTGCTGTGGAATCTGAAGAGAAAGGACTGTTGATTGTGGCACATAAATAGTAACCTCATTATTTCCTGTCCAGTGAGCAGTAGATTTGCCACATTGCAAAAATGTCATCATCTTTGATCTGTAGTTGATAGTCATTGTTTTACATCTTATACAGTCCCCTCCAAATGTATTGGAACAGCAAGGTCATGTCATTTGTTTTTGTTGTATACCGAAGACATTTGTGTTTCAGATCAGAAGATGAATATGAGACCCAAAAAAAAAAAATCAGAATTCCAGCTTTTATTTCATTTACACATGTGGACATCTGGTAAACAACCCGGGACAGAGCACTTTTTGTTTGAAAGCCACCCACTTTTCAAGTAAGCAAAAGTACAAGAACAAACAACGTTTAATATTTGGTGGCATGACCCTTACTTGCAATAACAGCATCAAGCTTGCCACCCATTGACTTCACCAGACTGTTGCATTCTTCATTGGAAATGCATTTCCAGTTTGTGTTTGTTTCATGCATGTTTTATTGCAGTGTTGGCCAACTCTGGTCCTCGAGAGCCCCTATCCAGCCTGTTTTCCACGTCTCCCTCCTTCAGTGCAGCTGAATCTAATGATCAGCTCATCAGCAAGCTTTGCTGAAGCCTGATAACAATCCTGATCATGAATAAGGTATGTCGGTGGAGAGAAACATGGAAAACATGCTGGATAGGGGCTCTCGAAGACCGAACTTGGGCACCTCTGCTCTATTAGGTTACGGTCTGGTGATTGACTTAAGACCTTAAATTTTTCTGTAAATTGCTAGATAAAATGATTTGTAGACTTCAGAATTCATTTTGCTGCTACCAACACAAGTTACATCTTCAATAAGGTAAAGTAAATTCCAGGTAAATTCCACTGATTGTCACACCCAACTAAGTGGGGGCGAAATTCGTTCTCCGCATTTGACCCATCCCCTGAGGGAGCGGTGAGCAACAATGACTGCGCTCGGGAATCACATGGTGATCTAACCCCCCAATTCCAACCCTTTATACTGAGTGTCAAGCAGGGAGGCAATGGGTCCCATTTTTATAGTCTTTGGAATGACCCGGCCGGGGATTGAACCCACAACCTCCCAGTCTCAGGGCGGACACTCTACCACAAGGTCACTGAGTTGGACTTATAAAGACTACAGCAGTGAGTCTGTTCTAGAAGCAGCCATGCAAGCATCACTTGGGTAGAGGTTAATCTTGGTCTCATCAATCCATAAAACTTTCTTCCAAAACTTTTGTGGCACAACTCTATATTTCTTTGCAAAATCCAATCTGGTCCAAAACACACAAGCTCATTTGTGAAGCATGGTGGAGGTAATTCCATTTGAACTGAAAGGGGCAGTAAAGGCCTGGAAAAGCATTTCAAATGAAGAATACAACAGTCTGGTTAAGTCAATGACGCAATTCAGGGTTATGCCACCAAATATTAAAAGAAATTCACTTTAAGTGAATTTAATAATTTCTCTTCCTTCTCACTTGAAAAGTGTGTGGCTTCAAACAAAAGGTGTTCTGTCCTGGATTTCTGAAGGCATCTAGATGTAAATACCATGAAATAAAAGCTGGAAGTTTGAACTTTTGTCTCATATTCATCTTTAGATCTGAAACCCAAATGTCATCAAAGTCCACTGAGATAGATTCGACTCACCTGCGTCCTTAACGAGGATAAATGCTCCAGAAAACGGATGGCTGTACTAATGTATTTGCGGGAACTAAACTATTTCATCGACAAAACGAGAACTGAAGATGTTAAAATATTTTCCACTACTACCAGAAGAAAACAACCAACAGTCACAACAGACTGTTTCTTTCTTCCTTCCAAATCCATTTTTAAACCTTAAAAAATGTCATTAAAATGATAGAATTTGGTAGATCTGTGCATCATTTATATGATTAGATTTCATGAAAATACTATTCCGTGCACTTTTAAGTTAAGGTCATGTTTGTGGGATCTAGTAGACACAGACTGATCAAAAATAAATATCAAATTATGGCAAACAATGGAGCAAAAGGGTAAAAAGAAAAGCATGTGACAACTAATGTGAAGATCAAACCATCCATCCAGTTTCTATATCGCTTATCCTCTTCAGGGTCACAGGTCAACTAAAGCCTAACCCATTTTACGGCAAACTGGACTGGTCGCCTGTGAGTCACAGGAAACACAGAGACAGATAACCATTCACTCGCACCGAGTGACAAGTGAACACACACTACTTAAAAGTGAAGTCAGACATGCACAGTGGTGCATGAGCAGTTACACAACAAGACATGTAAATGCAAACTATTTGCAAGATATCTGCATACTTTTACATTCACAAAAACAAAATGATTGCTCAAAAATATTTAGAATCTCGATAGTGAAACAAACTAAAGCAATGAAAAGCATAGGAAGTAGTTCAGGACTCGACTGTCATCTTCATTCCATGATTGTGCAAATCTCCGAAAGCCATGCCTCACTAATATAACATTATTCTAAATGATTTATCTCATGATAGGTTTTTATGAAAATGGTTTGATTAAAAATGATAGAGCTGCAATCTGATGGAATAATCCATTCTTTCAACATGAACATGTTCTATGCATCAGACATTGGTTGTGATTTATGAATGCAAACATAAATGGCAACGCGTGTTATGAAAATAAGAAGGTAATGAATGTTATTGTACCAATGGTAAACTTGTTTTACAACAATATTTTGTATGGGCACTCACTAATCTAAATGTGGCATTCTGATTAATATTGTGAAATATGAATTAAGCAGAAAAACCCACCTGTTTGTTCTTCATCTCAGGGAGCGGCCATTTTATCACATGCTGTCGACTGAAAATGACATCACGGTTACTCAGGACTCATGCAATGACCAATCACGACCCACCTGAGTTTGGCCATGTGACATTCACAGGCAGAGCTGTGATTGGTCATCAACTGAGCTGTGCACAACAGCAAGTAACAAAATGGCCACCACTGAGATGGAGAAAAACAAGTGGCTTTTGCTGCTTTATTCATATTCCACTAATGCAATATTAATCAGAATTCTGTGTTTAGACAATGGGGGTGCATAGAACATACTATTTTAAATAAAATTTGGGGGTTGACTTCCCTTATAACTGCAACTCACCAGCTGTGCAAATGTGAAACTGTGAATAAGGTTGTGAACAGGGTTGATGTCACCTTTCAGCTTGCTGACTTTTGATCTCCAACTCTCAAGTGAATGTAAACGTAGAGAGGACAGCATTCACTTTTAAAAGCCACAACTACATGAGGTTGCGCTAAATCTAAATGATCTTTTTTAGACCACAGATGGTTATTATACAATTGAGTGATTGAGTATGCATTGAACATTTGCCAACCCGACCTAAATCATTTTAAATAGAGGGTACAGTTATATTATAAAACATACACACAGTAAAAGGAAGGGACAAACAATATTTACATATATAACAAAAAAGTCTATCTGCAGAGTCTTCCCTCAAGCCTACTTGCGTAATCGCTCATCTTCACCGTGCATGTGACCACAGCTCAGTGAGCTACCGGGAGAGGGTGTTGCGCAACATCCGCGTGACCTTTAACCTTCACCGTGGCTATGGTTGTGTGCTGCGGAGCGTGTCTGTTCCTTTCCACTGAGAATCAAGCAACAATCCAGCTGCTATGTCCTATCAAGAAATATTTCACAAAACACACACTGAGCGATAACAGTCACCCACCTACCCACACGACGCCGCATCCCGACATGAGCAGCAAAGGTTAAAAACACCATGCACCGTGTCTTAACCCCGAAACGTCATTTACAGTATGTTAAGATGGTGCCCAAACTGCTGTGAAAAGGGTCAGAGAGACAGTTGTGCCAACAAAATAAAACTAATCACGATAAGAAGAAAAAAGCACACATTGACCCTTGCTTGTGGTGATGACGAGGAGCTTTAGGTTGTTTTGCTTGATGTTTGCCAAATATCGAGGCTCAGCAGTGTCAACCTCTTTGTCCGTAGTTGACCTCCTGTGCATGATTTGTTTCCATGGGGTCTTCTTTAAAACTCTCACACTGCTCCATTACTTTCCTGAAAGAAAATTCAAAAGATTTACATGCCTGCAAAGATTTGTGGGAAGATGCAATCTAATGCAAATAAATGAATCATTTTTACTTTGCTTTTTTTTTTTTTCAAATGTTTTTACGGGGAAAAAAAGGTTGTCAGGATTCTGACTTTATTCTCACAATTCTGACTTTAAAGTTTAAAGCTGGACTTTAAAGTCAGTCAGAATTCTGAAATTAAAGTCAGAAAAGAATATAGTGAGAATTCTAACTTAAAAGTGAGAATTTTCACTTTCAAGTCATAATTCTGACTTTAAAGGGATAGTTCGGGTTTTTGGACATGAATCTGTATGGAATCCTTGTGCAATCAGCACTGACTTACCGCTGACAGCGTCCTGTGACCGGAGACCCGGTCCGGTTTTGGTCGAGACGAAAGTAGTCTGGCAAGTTGGCTGGGGTCACAGAAATAAAGCATTTTTCTTCTGTATGGTAAGTCAGTGCTGATTGCACACCACTTTAGGTGAGGACGCCATACAGATTCATGTCAAAAAACCCGAACTATCCCTTTAAAGTCAGAATTTTGAGAATAAAGTCAGAATCCTGCCAACCTTTTTTTTTCTCTTCACTGGCCCTATTCCTCTTCCATAGGTTTTTAATTAAAAACATTTTTTCAATTGTTTTTGTGAGCATACAGGTGCTCATCAAAATTTTTTTAATATCCTCAAAAAGTTGAAAAAATGTCCATTTACATTCCTGAATGTGCCATGGCATTACTTGGGGGCACTGGAAGCCCAGGCTTTCTTGATGCTTGTTGTCAGGTCTTTGTTTTTGGGTGGATGGTATTATCTGTCAGAGCCAAAAACAAAGAGCTGATAGCAAGCATCAATAAAGCCTGGGCTTCCAGGACCCCCAGGCAATGCCATGGCGCATTCAGGCAGTGGTTAAGGCAAAGGGAATCCAACCAACTAATGAAGATTGGCATATCGTTTTGAAAATACCATCCTTTTTTAATTTTTCCATGCAAAATACTGGGAAGTATGCATGGTGATTTCTTCACATTATAATTTTTTTTGAGATCCTGTTTTAGTGGGTTTTATGAGCTGGAAGACCAAATAATGTAAAAAATAAACAAATATAAACTTAAAAAGTTGTGGGCCCTGCTAATCTATGAAAGTTTGCATAAATTTCGTGTCAATTATGGTCAATTTTATATACAGTATAATTTTTTTTATATACACAAATTACAGTATACTATTGTTCAGTCCCTACTTCTTCTGTTATGTTTTAGCATACTGTCTGATTAGACAAGAGGTATACTGTCCCTTTCATACAATCAGTCATAAGTCTGAATCCCACCCATCCATACTTTCAATTGGAAAATGTCAATGAATCATTTCTTAATGTGCATGTGTGTGTGTGTGTGTGTGTGTGTGTGTCTGTGTTTTTTTAATTTACTTTTGTGTTTAGTTTTCTGATGTGACATGTAAATTGCATGGCGTTGTGAACACGAGTGTGAAAACGCCTGTCTTACTGCGCCATGTCCTTAGTCTCAGGCTGTGAACTTTCCAACTCCAAAACTCTCTCCAAAAGGCCAATTCCTCCTTCTTTTATAAGCAGGGGACAGTACTTGCTTGCTGCACATGGGACATGAGCAAAGATCGGAAGAATGTGGGCATTATGCCTGATACCAAAAAATATATATTTATAGAAGAAGTACACTTGTATATGTGCATAAGTGAGGATAAGAGTACAGTAAACTGAAAAGTTAAAACATAAAATAAATACATACATTTAAATTTGATGTTGGGCATACAGTAAATGTATGCTATACAACAAAACAAGAGTGGAAAACAATGCTGCTGAGTCTGTGACTATTCCATCATTAATTTGACATAATGGCTGAACCTTAAAATACTCACGGTAAACTGACACCAGGTTGTACAAAGCCCACGTGGCCCAGTGTTGACTAACAGGAGCGATACTTTGAGGCAGAAGTCGCAAGATGGGCTCGAATGACCTAAGAGAATATCAAATTTTAAACAGAGGAAGAAACCCCATGTCAGCCAGCAAACTTAAAAATAGTGGTACGGAGTCCGTGTTTTGTTTTTTTGTTTTATTTATTTTTGAAACAACAATATGAGGCCAGTTGACCTTAGAAAAATAGCTTGTCAAATATTTTGATGGTACCTGGCTTACTATTAGAGACTTGTGTCTCTGCCGTTGCCATGGCAACCTTTGATCACTCAGTTTATCACTGTACCTCTTGTATCATGCAAGCGCACAAGCACCAGAGCCATTGTTGGTGTTCAGTTTGGAAAAAAATATTTTTTTGCTAGCTTGCATTTAACATTTGAGACAACCGTAAATGGTAAATGCTGCTTTTTATACGTATAGCACTTTATCGACACCGTATGGTGCCCAAAGCGCTTTACAATGCCCCACATTCACTCTACCACTGAGCCATGCCACCCATACCAGTTTAGTGTGCAGTTTGTTTCACCAAACACTTCTCACAATAAATATTTAAAATTATAATTAGCATATATATACTATATTAATCATTCCGCCGTTTTCAAATCGGTCTCCGGTCCATGTAAACTTATGGACCAGTCCATCACTGACGGACTGAGAAGGTCCGCGAGCACTGACCCGGTTAGTGACGATTACACTGACAAACGAAAATCCACTCCCATCAGTGCTTAATCCATAGTTTTTTCCAAAGTTTCCCGTCATTCGTCAGCAAAATGAGCATCTGTCAGTGACGGACCTTGCGTCAGTACTGTCAGAATGCCCACCTCTGGTAATGAGCAAAATTTTATATTGCCTTATAATTTATTTTTAACCACACATAGTTGAAAATATAAGAAGAAAAGTACAAAAGTAAGTATAACTTCCAACTTAAGTTTTGGAGCTGGAATAGATTACAGTAATTGCATTTCCACTCATTTCAAAGGTAAACATTACCTCTTTTTATGAACGTTTCAGGTTACAAATGGGCTTATTGAACCAATTAAGTTTTTTATTTGAGGTTCCACTATATTTTGTGTGCACAACATCAGAAATATAGGATACGAGGGGTAGCACTTGCATGGCTTACTAGTGACTTGAGTAACAGAAAACAGCATGTACAAATAGGCTTGGGAAAATCACAACTTTTAGGTGTTAAGTGTGGGGTTCCTTGGAGATCAGTGTTGGGACCATTGTTGTTTATTTTAAATATTAATAATATTTGTGAAGTCTCTGGTTCATTCAATTTTACATTATTTGCAGATGACACTAATTTGCTTTGTTGTGGGGACAATTTGGGAAAACTTTTGGATGAAGTAGATGATGAGCTATAAAAAAAATTAAGAGTTGGTTTGGATCAAATAAACTAACACTAAACTAAACAAAATTTAGCCAAAACACACACCAAAAAAACGTCCGATTGGAAAAATAAAAAAAGTCAGTGTCAATTTTACATAAAGTCAAATATTTGCTAAATACATCTTTATTATACATCTTGTAATGCTCCTTCATACTCCCATACATGAATTACTGTGTGGAGGTGTGGGGGAATACATACAAAACAAATACAGAGCCTATATTTATGCTGCAGAAAAGAGCAATAAGAATCATAAATAAATCCACCTACAGGGAATCGACAAACCAACTCTTCATCAAATTTATTACACAAAAATGTAAGGCTTTGGTTGACTATAAAACAATCCAGGTTATGTATAAAGTTACCAAATAGCATACAAAAGGTTTTTTCAACTGAGAGAAAATAAACATAATCTCAGAGGATTTTTTATGTTTAAAAAAACAACTAGTTTGAACTAATATGAAGCTTCACTGTGTCTCAATGAAAGGAGTTACACTATTCCAGTTCACATCACTCATAGACAGTTTAAACTACCTCATTAGTTAGTCACAACTCACCGTAACCCGAACAATCTTATTAAAATTCAACGTCGTTATCTTTCACCTTCCACCCCTGACTGTAACCCAGCAAACTTTGGACTTTTGAATGCCAGATCCCTGAATAACAAATCCTTTTCATGCCATAATTTTATAACTGATTATAACCTGGACTTTTTGGCCATCACTGACACCTGGCTTGTCCCTGATGATGTCGTGTCACTGATTGAAGCAACCCCGCCTGACTTTACTCATTCCTACAAACCCAGGCAGAGGAGGGGGTGTTGTAGTCATCTTCAGAAAGATCTTGAATTGTAAAATGGACTCTCACAATGACTATAAATCCTTTGAACACGTCATCTTCACCATTATTCTTAAGGTTCCCATTCTAGTTCTAATAATTTACAGACCACCTAAATCCAACAGTGCTTTCATCCAGGAATTTTCTGTGTCTTATTTTAATTCTAAGTATGACAATATTCTAAATTTAGGCGATTTTAATATTCATGTTTGTTGTCCTTCTATTGCTGCTTCCTCTGACTTTTTAGATATAGTTGAATCATTTAATCTTACCCAGGCAATACAGGAACCCACTCACTCTAAAGGTCATGCATTGGACCTCGTTTTATACTGTGGTGTAAACCCATATAATATTATAACTAAGGATATCTGTGTGTCACACCAAAATCTGGTTTTATTTGAAATGGTTTTATCTCAGCCAACTCTTACTAATAGCGCACTTGTTTCCTTTTGTGCTTTTGACTATTTGTCTGCTAGCAGGTTTGCTGAACTTTTTAACAACACTTCTTTGACTGCCCTCAGCAATGATCTTAACCGACGATCTGACTTCTCTTTTTTATAAAACATGTACATCTGCTTTAGATTCTGTTGCTCCGATTAGAATTAAAAAGCCCACCAAAGTACAACAGCCCTCACTCTCAGATTGTACACATTCTCTGAAGAGAAATTGCAGAAGAAATAAAAGGAAATGAAAAAAACAGGGCTGCATGTATTTCATGACAAATGGAAAGAATCAATGAAAATTTACCAGAAGGCAGTCGAGGATGCAAGGGCAGCATTTTTATTCGAATCTAATTTTAGAGCATCGCTCTAATCCTAGAATTTTATTTCAAGTTTTAAATTCCATTATTATTCCCCCAGTCTGCCATTTTAATGATCCATCCACTGAACTATGCAACCCGTTTTTATCCTTTTTTTTTACCTCTAAAATTAGAGACATCAGGCAAGGAATTACTATCCCACATAAAATGATAAACCCGGGTAGAGTTATTTCAAGCCATTCAAGCAGGTTCGAGTTAGTGTCTCTTTCATTTTTATCAGAGCTGATACTTTACATGAAGCCGACTTCGTGGATCGTAGATCCTATTCCCACCAAATTTCTCAAGGAGGTTCTTAATACTCTGGGTCCCGCTATTTTATTCATTATTAACAGCTCATTAAACAAGGGTGTAGTCCCTACTGTTTTTAAACAAGCTGTTATCCAACCCCTTTTAAATAAACCTAACCTTGACCCTTCTGATCTTAACAATTTTAGACCAATTTCAAAACTTCAATTTTTATCCAAAGTTTTAAAAATAGTACAATACAACTTTTAAATTTCATGTATTTTAATAATCTCTTTGAGAAATGTCAATCTGGTTTCAGAGCTGGTCATAGCACCGAGACCGCCCTCCTCAGAGTAACAAATTACCTGCTTTTAACAGCTGACAAAGGGGAGGACTCAATACTCATTTTGCTGGATCTCAGTGCTGCTTTTGACACAGTTGACCCCCATATTTTAATTGATCGTCTTAAACACTGGGTGGGGATCAGGGACACTGCACTAAGTTGGTTTTATTCTTATCTTTTAAAGCGATCTTTTGTAGTCACCCTAGGCAGACACTGTTCAGCCACTTCCACCCTTGCCTGTGGTGTACCGCAAGGTTCGGTTTTAGGACCAATTTTATTTTCTATTTACATGCTGCCCCTTGGCAATTATTGAGCGCCACAACATGCCCTTCCATTGCTATGCAGACGACACACAGATATACCTTCCCCTGAGACCAGAGGACCATAGAAGCCTAGCTGCTGTAAAAGACGGCCTCTCCGACATTAGTTGTTGGATGGCGCACAACTTCTTCCAACTCAACTATTCCAAATCTGAAATAATACTATTTAACCTCCCAAATGCTGCTCAAAATATTAAATCTAGCTTACCTCATTTACCTCTAATTTCATTTCCACAGCCAGAAACTTAGGTGTCTTCTTCGATTCAGACATTACCTTTACAGCCCATATTAAAAAAGTCGTTCAATCATGTTTGTACCACTTGCGCAGAATAGCCAAAATAAAAATCAATTCTAACAAAACCCAACCTTGAACAACTGATCCACGCTCTAATTTTCTCCAGGCTAGATTACTGTAATTCACTCCTTTCCGGTAACAGTCAAAAGTCACTTTCCCGCCTCCAGATGGTTCTGAATGCAGCAGCTAGGCTTCTCACTAATCCCAATAGACAACAACATATTACTTCTATTTTAGCATCACTGCATTGCCTCCCTGTCCGTTTTAGAATTGATTTTAAGATTTTACTGATTACTTTTAAAGCTCATATGGGGCTGGCCCTAAGCTATTTATCGGAACTTTTAATTACTTATAAACCAGCCCGCAGTCTCAGAACCTCTGGCGAAAGTCTCTTGGTTGTTCCAAGGTCAAGGCTTATAACTAGAGGTGATAGAGCTTTTTCAGTTAGAGTGCCTCGTCTTTGGAACAACCTGCCTCTGGATCTGAGACATGCAAATTCTGTTTCCTCTTTTAAGTCACTTCTTAAGACCTAATATTATAGATTGGCTTTTAATTGTTATTTTCTTAACTCAGCTTTTATTTAACTTTTCTTTATTTTATTTAATCTTTTAAATACATTTTATTTTTTATGGATATAATTTTATTTTGGGAATTACTCATTTTATATCCCCTGTAATATACCACCTCCTGGTCTCAGTTGGGTCGTGGTATTCTTGTATTGCCTCGGATTTCTCTTGCCTTTGGGTTTTCTTACTCTTTATGTATTCCTTATGTAAATTTCTTTATTTCTGCCTAAATTTTGAGTTTTATGTTGTTATTTGCCAGATTTTGCTGTTACTGTATTTGTGATCTAAATTATTTGTTATAACCTAAACAGGGTTTCAGCGTATATTTTAAGTGGTACATTTTGACAAGGAATTAAGGATGGGACAAAAATGTTGTTTTTTTTTGTTTTGTATGTACAATTGTTTACATATATATATATATGTATTTCTTTTCTTTTCAAATAAAGTTTGTCTAAAAAATATTTTAACTACAAAACTAGAAAAATAAAAAATAAGTGAACTAACAAACTGGCCACATCAATTTATTTTATTTTACCTGTAGTTGATGTTGCGACGTGAGCTGACGTCCCAGCTCTGGATCGCATCCCACATCTTGTCCATCACCGTGTCTCTTAGTGGCTCTTCCATCAACCAAAGCTCTGGTCCATCAAACATGATGTGGGAAAGCACGCCACATGCATTGTATGACACCTCAATCCCATCAGCCTTACTGTCTAGTAGATTACTGCATGTAAATGAGAGGAAAACAGACAAGAATATTAGGTACTTGGTGGTGGCCCTTAAAGGGTACCAAAACAAATCAGGAATTGACTTTATGCCTCACTGGTTTCAATAATGTGTTACCTGAAAACAGAGATGAACTGTGGTGTGACCAGTTTTGGGCGTAGCGCTTTGACCTCAGCAACATTACCCAGAAGGCCCAGCATGTTGCGATGCAGCTCCTGCTTATCTGGAAACTCCTTCAATTAAGTTTCAAAAGGACAGAAAAGTCTTTAATCACAAAAAGGAATACTAGGAATTAAAAAGATTGATTCACACAATCCTGAAACTGTGGGACAACAAACTTACTTTCAGACAGTCCAGAAAGAGACTCATTCCATGACAATTGAGGAACATCTGACAGTTGTCTGGTGTCTCATCTGTAATATTCCACAAAGCACTCCAAGAAAACTCCATCACCTGGTCACACTGAGTGCAAACAAACACACGTAATTTCACTAAGAATGCAATCTTAAACATTAAACCTATAGCTCAAGCCTATCAACCCTACATTAAAACAATGAACAGAATTTTAAATCTCTGAATCATACTGAGGTCTTCAACGACTACCTCAAGATCTAAAGATCCAGAATCTGTGACATTGTAACTCACCATTCGATCTTGCAGCTTCTTCTGTATTAAGTTCAACATTGTCTGAAAATCAAAGGACAAGAATGAATTGAAAATGATCAGAAAATAAAACCTTTCGCACCATCTAGGGATAACCAACATCATTTTTATTTTATTTAATCTCTAAACAGCAAACGATTACCTTTAACTGAAGCAGGGCCACAAGGCTAGCAAGGCAGAAGTGGTCCCTTCAATAATTTGTGATTTTTTTTTTGGTTCACTTTTGCAATCTGCCCTAGCGGTCTCTTGTCATGTGTTATAAGGAACAAGGTAGCTCTTTTGACTTATGCAATTGCTAACCTTATTGCTAACAGACAAATGTTATTTTCTGTGGTTGAATAAAAAAAATAACACAAGCATATACAATTGCTGGTCTTACATGTCATAAAGCTCTAAATATATGCAGTGTACAGAATGCTGGCTATTATCCTAACCTGGCAAGGCAGACCCACTTCCTTGAAAGAAAGAAAGAAAGAAAAATCAATGACATACTGCCGCTCCTCCTCAATCAGCCCAGGCATCATCTTTTCCACGTACATTAACACTCCGCTATTCTATATGAAAATCCATGTGCACATCTCTACATATGCCCACATCAACCTCTGACAATATAAAAATAAAAAACAACTTGTATTTAATGGACATTAATTGAATCAATGAATGAATGATGCCGTCATACAGTTTAACTCATTCACTCCCAGCCATTTTCACAAAAGCAACCCCCCTAGCTCCCGGCTGTTTTACCTGATTTTGACTGATTTTGCAAGGTCCACAGAATATTCTGTTCCATTGCTATAAAAACATGGAACCTACCAAAAGAAAGATTAGAGTCTCTTCTTTCATCCGGAAAAAAAGGATATTTGTACCCGTTTCGGCTTTGCAGCAATTAGCATTAGAATATAGCTAAGTTTCATCATTATTCGCACACCTTGTTGAAAACGCTGACAAAAAGAGCTTGTTGCAACATGGCCCTGGTTGATCTCTTATACTCTGCTGCCACCTGCCGGCTGTTTTGTGTAATAACTACCATGCTTTAAGTCAGCTCTTTATGTCAGAAGCTGTATCAAAGCCTTCTGTATACTCTAGCATAAATAAGTTTTTGGGAGTGAAGAAAAACGTATTTATAAGTTTTGGCTTTCAATTCGTAAATGGCGCTAAATGAGGAAAACATGTATGTCCATAAACTGTTTTCTGACAGTCCCGCTTTTGCACCTCCTCGGTCCATGCTCGCCTTCTGATATTAATTTCACCTT
Source organism: Vanacampus margaritifer (assembly GCF_051991255.1). Lineage (NCBI taxonomy): Eukaryota > Metazoa > Chordata > Actinopteri > Syngnathiformes > Syngnathidae > Vanacampus > Vanacampus margaritifer. The sequence continues at coordinate 18,800,164 of NC_135445.1, read as the reverse complement.
TCTCTCAACTGCTATTATTCTGCCATAGTGTTCTTGGCACAAATCCAGCATTGTTAAGTGTGCTAAATCAATACATTAATCTTGATGTTACCTTAACGAATCCCATCTTCCCCACAGCTTCCTTATGGTGGTTGTCGACCTGGCAGACTAATGCATTGCAGAGATGCACGGCGATTCTCTGGATGGATTCATCCTGCCTCGCCGGCTCCAGGATTTTTAGCAGCAGCTGGTTAACCCGACTATACTGAAACTCCAGCTCCTCGGGAATACTGAAGTTGCACAGAGTCAAGCAGCAGTTCCTTTGAACCTTGTGTGGAGATGGGAGTGTGAAAGAAGGGAGAATTAACTTAACATTGTGGAACGCTTATTCTCAGTTTTTACTTTCTCTGTTTACAATTAGATCAAACAAAGAAATGACACAGCAGACAGACACACACTGCAAGGCACTCATTGTACCGCCTGATCTGATTACATTCCGATATCTTCATACACAGTCACAATTAGTACTATGCCAACAACTCTCACCTATTCCATTGGGTCATTACTTGCTGCTGGATATTAAAAAAATAGTATAAAAAAAGGAGAAAAAAAAGAAAAAAGGCTGGTGCTCTAACTTCTCACACAATAAAATCAGCATGGTACATTTCACGTACAACACAACTATTAAAGGATGATCCTTCTTTAGGAGATAAAGAAGAAGAGCACACTTACCGTGACCTCCTGGTATTGCTCCATTCCATTTAAAACCACCCGAATGACCTCTTGGCGAAGCCGCACACTTTGGTCACTGCGGTATTCGGTGTTTGTCAGGTAAAAGAGTGCAGCGCTACCTGTCACCTGAATGCTTTTATCATATTTATGGCACTTCAATGCTGCTATAACAAGCTGAAACAAGACATTTTTAGCAGTCTCATAAAAGCAATACTTTTTGTGTAAAAAATTGTGTCCATTAGTGAATGGCCTTATCTTTTTTAAAGTTTCATACCTGCAATGCTCGGAGTAGCTGGATGCAGTGTTGTATCCTGGCGATGTCAAAAAGTTGATTGATGGCTCTATGAGCCAATTCAGGGCGAAACTCTGTGTAAGCTTCAATAGCATTCAGGACCTGGTCTTCATTCTTTGATCCAGTCACCTGCAAATGCACCACAACACCAACAAGCACAAAATAGAATCTGTTAATAAGCATCATTAACATACAAATTCAGTTTCTCTTGCACAAAGCTACAACAAAACACACAACGTATTCTACACCATTGATGTAGTTATTTTTTGACACATTAAAACGATAAGAGTGTCAGTCAAAGAACAATCACCTTCCTACAAAAAGAGGATGCGGGCGATAATAAAGAGAAAAGAGTGGCTGTATTGAATGGTGGGGCTCGCTCCCATTCACTATAATGGACCGGCAAGATGTGCACTGCTTGCATACATTTTTACCACATTTCACCCTTTCATCCACAGATACATATGAAATTGTAAATATGGTTAAATCTACTGTTGAAAAACAATTACAGGTGTACTGTATATACTGCATTTTGTATGACTTTGCGGCGGCCGGCTGTGTCTCGCTTGCTTAAAACCCGGGAATTGATATTTCACCTGTGTGAGAGTTTCTACAATTTGTCGCTACAACGTACAACTGCAATTCCAAGACTAAATTTCCCAGTCTGCTAGATCTCTGCTTTTGGTCACGCAAGCCATCAATTCTTGAATAAACATTTGAAACAAAACGGGTCCTTGCCACAAGAAATCGTGGAAGAGGAGGGGAGCAGAGAGGTTAGAGGAAAGAAGGAGGAGAGCACAGCAACACAGAGGGTCGCAAACCCGCCCCCTGTTACTTATGGGGCGAGCGCACTATCCACTACACCATCCATTCATTTAAATTCATCAGCGCAAATGTTTTACTTGTAGTTTACACCAGTGTCAGACAATGGATTTTAAGACAGCCAATTGTCGTTTCATTGCACTTTGGCATTGCAAATGTGAAGAATAATTGATTGCTTTGAATTCATTTGGACAGAATGTTTATTGATAAAGGCTACTTTTGTCATTATCCAATGGAGGGAGGTCACAGAGAAAGTGGGCGTGCGTTTAGTCCGCAGAGGCCGTGTGGGGGTGGGGAGGCATGAAATGACGTCAAACCGTGCCAACAGCTCGTTTTCTCAGATTGGGAGGGGCTGGTGCTTGGAGAGCAGAATAACCTAGAATTTCTCATTCAGGGGGGAATGGAGGAAAACACAACTTTGGTCATGTTTTTGGTGAGGAATTAGCATTTTGACATGGCTAAAAGCTCCAAAAAGTTGACTTTTCATGTTGCAGTCCCTTTAACTTTAGAGCCTCTTATTCACTATATAATCGAATATAGAGAATAATGCATTAGAACCACCTTACTTTCAGAAGATTTAAGGCATTACTGTCAGTAGTACCTTATAAGCAGGGATGTGCGTTACATTGCAAAGGGTAGTGTCGTATAAACCCAAAAATTGCAGGGGTCTCTTCAGTTCTTGGAAAGGGTAGATACTGCTCTTGCATGGCTCGATACTAGAGAAGAGAAAATGCTCTCAGAAGATTAGGAAAGATGTTTTTACTTCCATTATCAGCTTAGTTCACTGTTATTTACTCACCTCGGCCGACCCATGGCTTCTTCTAAGTGTGGAACTGTGCAGTTGTCAAGCATGATGTGACCTGAGATGTCCAGTGAAACCAGATTGACTAGTCGTTGAACGATAGCAGTCAAGATTTTCCTGGTCATCTTAAATTTGGAGGTCCTCCTACTCTCACGTGAGATGTCAAGATGTCTGGGGAATTTGAATGCAGGTTCATTATTGGTGGGCTTGTACAGTAAATGACACAATTATTTTGCTATCAACTAAGATTGTTTGATCTGATATTAAAATTATTATTTTTTTTTTTAAATCCACACGTATTGTGTAAAAGCCAGTTAATTTGTTATTGTATCTAAAATTTTGACCGTATAACTACTAGGGATGTAACGATATCCAAACATCACTATACGATATTATCACGATATAATACGATAATTGTCACAATATGGTGAGGAGGTTAGCGATATTAAAAGGCCACAATATGGTAAAAAAAAAAGAGCTCATACTAAAAGTTTTGTAAATGACAGCAATGAATATAAACCACCTACAATCTACCTTTGAGCAAGTCCTAAACTTCTCAAGGAAGCGGACTAGCTCTTTTATTTTCAAATGTAGATGCCAGGAGCAAAATTCCCTTTTGGTGATTAAGTAAATGAAAGAATACAATAAAAAATAATAATAATAGTACAATTTTAAAAAAAATAATTCATAAATAAAGGGTGCTGCACTTAAGGCAACTCACACTAGTTGAAAAATGAGGGGGGGGAATACAAACAAACCTTGGTACTTACCTGAGATTGACAAGTTCCACCACTGTATTGACCAACTCATCTGAAAGGTCCACATTATAGAGAACAAGAGATGCCAGTCTATCTTTCCACTGAGTTAGAAAAGCTGCTCCCGGTAACTGTACATTAGACAGATCTAGTGAGGTGAGCAACTTCAAGGGTTTGAGAAGGTTCTCAGCATGCATCTCATCTGGTAGGCCACCCAGGTTGAGCAAGCGCAGGCGATTGAACCCCTGAAAGTTAAAGTCTGTCTTTAGTGCCTGCCTTGAAACAGGGCTTTCTTCCTCATCATCCTCTGTATCTTCATTGCAGGCTAGTGGGGCACCACCCTTCCGATAGAATATGTTGCTGCAGCCAAAGAGACAAAGAGAGACCAGCGTCTCACGGAAGCAGGTCAGTGTTTTCAAGCTGCGGGATGACAGACTGTTGCAGTAGGTGAGGTGAAGCTCAATCAGGTCCTAGAAGAACACAAAAAGAATTTGAAGGACTTTTAATGACTTTTAGAAATTTATTTTAGACAAGTTCTGATTCCTCACCAGGACCATGCCACATACATTTACATCTGCCAAGTACCTCCTCCGATTATTTCCTCTATAACTGATGGAAAGGCTTAAGTTTGGGGAAAGAAAGGCCCTGTGTGCAATCCTAAATAATCAAGATCATCGGTGAAACTCAAGCTTGGGGTTTGGGTCAAAAAGTAATTGTAATTTGTAATTGCGGATTTGTGCCACAAGGTGGTGACGTTTGAACATAGCGATGGTCATAAAGCAGGGGTGGCCAAGTTCGGTCCTAGACAGCCACTATCCAGCCTGTTTTCCTTGTTTCTCTCCACTAACACACCTGATTCATGATCAGGATCGTCATCTGGCTTCTGCAAAGCTTGCTGATCATTAGATTCAGCTTCGCTGAAGGAGGGAGACATGGAAAACAGGCTGGATAGTGGCTCTCAACGACGGAATTGGGCCACCCATGTTATTAAGTATCAAAACCATAAAACAAACATTGTCCGCATTCATAAACCCATGTGACAGACTGTATTCTAAATACTGAATAGTTATATTATTCAGCACAAACAAACCACCTTCACATTAGGCTTGTCAGTAGTATTAGCTAGCATGCTAGCAAATACTACACAAACTGATTAAAAAATAAAAAATAAATATTTGAAATTGACAGGGCACAAAAGTACAGAAAGGCTGTTGCAGGAATATCCCAGAGGTGTTATATAATTTATGAGTTATATATATTTTTTTAACTGAATGTTGATAACAAAAACCTTTACAATAGCCCATGGACCACCGTGGGAAAAAAAACATTCAAATGTATTCCATGCAATCAATACCTGCCAAATAGGCCTCATTTTTTAACAGTATCAGTTGAAGCTTATTCATTAAATTGTTTTACTGAAGTAAGTGCAAGTTCATTTTATTTATATACTAAATTTAAACATAGTTTCAACTTCAAAAGAACATTACAGTGAATAAAAAGTGCAACACATACAAATAAATAATAGATGTCATACTAATTTCTCTATTTCCCTTTCTGTATTGTTTGGTTAATTTATAATGGCTTCAAACAATATACCGAGTCGTTTGTGTGAAGTCTGTATCCATAATTTACCTGCATTCATTTGTGTTTGTCCATTATTTATCTGCACAGGAAGCTGTGTGAAGCCATTTGACTCCCGCAGAAATTGTCCCCTATCTATGCAAACTGTATTGACTTTCTAAGTAATCGTGTCACGAGAATAGCTCAACTCAACGTTGAATATGATTGTAGTTTCTCTCGTATCCTCGCAAAATTTCGCGCCTCAACAACACAACATCAAAGTTGCTCAGGGCTCAGGTAACACCCAATAATAATGGCTCATAACCCGAGCCCTGTGATGTAATTTTCAGGTGACAGCAAGTGGCAAAATGTCCGGCTCCTGAGATGGAAAAACACAGGCCGAGTTTGCTGCTTAACTCATATTTCACAAAATCAATATTAATCTGAATGCTATGTTTAAACTAGTGGGGGCAAATAGAACATATTAATGTAAAGACAATTTTGGGGTTGACTCCCCCTTTAATTATGATTTAGCTACTGGTTTTGTCCATAAAAGCCGTCACAAAATCAGCAATATTGATGATCATTGTTTAGCATAGTAAAAGCAGATGTTTGCAAATGTTATATTTTGATTCAACAGAAAAATTGGAGAATTTTAAATTAAACCGGGTCTCTGACCAATTAATCGATTTGGAAAATAATGAGCCAATAATTGTAGATTAATCGTTGCACATCCACTAGTTTGTTTTAGAAGTGTTTTCATTGACATTGTCTATCATTGATATGGGCCCATCTTCTTTCATTTAGATAGTAACAAGATAAATATTTATTAACTAGCAACCTTATTTTTGTTGTCAAAATCACACAGAGCAGTTGAGTATAAAAATTGGTGTGAATGTACTGCGCTTATAAACACTGTTCCCCACAGATGGTCTGCTCTATTACTTAAACATGCATTGTGAAAACTGACCTTCATTTATTACTACAGTACAGCCTTTTACCTGTTTTTTTATAGCCTCTAAGTCTCTGTCACAGACAAAGTCTTCTTTCAACTGCACCCTGGTGAGTCTGGTGCTCCGGGGTTCTGAGAAGAGTTGGAAAAAGTTCTCTTCTGGTTCAAAGTTACTGTCTGTATGGACCAACTCCATGTACCTGTTAAACAAACAAACAAAACAACTTAGGATGCATGAGGTCTGCAATACAATAACACACATAACTTACTATTCAAAATAGGAATTAGATAAGTGTAAACATAATAATTCCATATACATACACGTTGACCAATTTGTCACATATTTCACTGGGAAGAAAGATGTCTGAGCGCAAACAGAGCTTGTCCCTCAACCCCTGATAGCACATCGTCTTTCTGAGGTTCCTCAGGCAGAATACAGTTGCCAGAGTCATGAGGCTGTCGGGGTTGTCTCCTGCTTTGGCTGCCATATTAGCCTCTTTTTATCTGGCTCAGGTTCAAGACTAGGGCAGTGCAGGGGACCTGAAGAGACAAAAAACAACAAATTAAATGCATGGTGAGGATTATGACATATATGAGAACATTGAGGATGAACAGTACCACAATTTTGACAAATATTTTCTCTTTTTTTCTCAGAGAGGAGAGATGAACGTGGCAATGGCAATTAATGGAATAAATATAGCAGAATTTTTTTAGCACCAATGAAAATTAATGTTGTCTATATATATATATATATATATATATATATATATATATATATATATATATATATATATATATATATATATATATGTATTTACACATAAAGATGCTGCAAGTGTGGCACTTGACATTACAAAAAAAACATTCCTTCATGAAATCTGTATTTTGAATTAATGTTGGTAAAATTATTAATAAAAAATGTTTGAGGGGGAAAATAACGTCAGGTGGTGAAATACGCAAGCCAATCCACCGAATGTATACTTACAATTTACATGCCAGGTAAAAATACAATATTGGCCATCTTGCTGGTTGTTTGCGACTAAAGTTGGCTACTTTACAACTTGTTCAAACATTTAAAACAATATGACTTATTGACGTAATATTACGCGTAAAGACTCTTGCAGGTTCACCTGAGTTAAATGCATCGCTTCCCCATCTTCTGGTGGCTATTACTAGGTTGTTAGCAATAAAGCAATGAATCCTAAGCGACTAAGTTAGCAAGCAGGCTAGTTAGCGATTAAGTAGAACAATTTACTTAAATAACACCAACGCTACACAAGTCAGATATGGCCGAGCAGCAAAAGATTGTATACTTGTTCATTATTACCAACACTACTTACAAGTAGTTGTTATTCTAAATTGGGCTTACAATAGCCGGTAGTGTGCATCAATAGTGTATTTCAGGTTACGTTAGCTTTCGGCTAACGATGACTTTCCCTGCAATGTTAGCGAACTTAGCAGTGCGGCTAGCGCTAGCTCCAAACATATGTGGAAATACAGAAAACAGTCAATGGTCAGCGGTGTCTGAGTACGCAAGTCATCTTGTAATGCTCTACCTTAGCTTTCGCCAAGGCTTTACGTCTCGATAAAGGCGAGAAACGGCGTTATTATCACCAGTCTTCGCTCATCTGATTTTCGTTTTCGTCTGATGTCAACAAACAGACTCCTCCTACTTCTACTACAAGTCCTCCCTTCCTCCTGTTTCTTTTCCTCGTTTCCTCGCGTTGCTATGCACAGGAGGGCGGGGGTGATATTATTGTCAATGCAATGAGATGTGTCTGTCACTGCAGTGGAAAAAAATGTCATATCACATATAGGCTGTATGCAAAATATGAAGGTTTGTTTTGTATGGTGATTTAGTTATGTCTGTTTGTTTTATAGTAATAAACAGTAAAAAAAAAAAAAAAAAAAAAGTGTGTGGGTGAGCCCATTTTGCACTTATATTGCAGTAATGGTGCAGTGCTCTTTGTAAATAGTTACAGTAGACCAAGCTCAAACGTAACTTTGTGTATGTATGTCTCTGTCGCTATGTTGTGGGTGTGGTTGGAAAGCTTATGTCTTCTAAAGATAAAAACATGTAGCTGTCAGTGTGTGAAGTGTTTGGGCGTGTAGTATGGCCGATAGCATCAATGTGAAGATTGTTTGATTACCGAATATTCATTTATTAGATTTTGAATGGACCTGACTGTATTTAATGCTAGCTGTATAAATCAAACAAGAATTATGAGTGATAGCAATGTACTTGGGTGGGTAATATTTCTAAGTAAACCATCTTCAGACTAAACTTCTCCACTTTGTAGTTTATAATAATAATAATGCAAACAGTAATCCATCAGTCATATTTTCTTTGCAGCGAGAGAGTGAAATAGGGTTGTGCAGCAAATCAACATCAAGTCCCAAATAAGTTTTGTCAGCAGCGATACATCAATCACAATGTTGAGATACTCTACTACAAATTACACATAACACCCCTTCATGTGAAATTATTATTATTATTATTATTATTATTATTATTATTATTATTATTATTATTATTATTATTATTATTATTATGTAGTAGTAGTAGTAGTAGTAGTAGTAGTAGTAGTAGTAATAGTAGTATCCATCCATTTTGTGAATCGCTTATTCCTCACAGGGGTCGCGGGGATGCTGGAGCCTATCCCAGCTGGCTTCAGACAGTAGGGGGTGTACACCGAACTGGTTGCCAGCAAATTGTAGGGCACACACAGATGAACAACCATTATTATTATTATTATTATTATTATTATTAGTAGTAGTAGTAGTAGTAGTAGAAGTAGTAGTAGTAGTAGTCGTAGTAGTAGTAGTAGTAGTAGTAGTAATAGTAGTATATGTATTAAGGGTCCAATGGCTTGTAACTGGGGCTGTACCCTCAAGGCCACGATATGCCAATTGTACCTTATAAACAGGGTACACATTGGGACCCTTATGATTTGTACCATTTGTAGGCTAATATAGCCTACCCTAGAGTATTTAATGTACCTTAGGATACATTACTTAGAATCCGATACTTATATATACAGCAGCCCCCCAGCCCCATCGAGGCAATTGGGGTTATATATGTTGCAGAGCAATAATAGTTGAAAGCACATGTTGAAGGGACATGCTGCTGGGATTCAGTCAGTTCCTGCTTGCATTATGAATGAGTTGAGCATGTGCGCATTCATGAAACCATGACTGCGGAGTGCATGATAAACTTTTCATGCCATGTTGTTTTCTTGCAGTAGTTAGTTGTAGTAGTAGTAGTAGTAGTAGTAGCAGTAGTACTAGTATTACACTTCTAAGTGTTTCTGTCCCTTTTGGTATACGAGTAAAAAGTCACAAGCTTGGTCACGGAATGAATTAAACTCGTAAGTCAGGGTACAGTACATACAGCATGTCCCTCCCTTCCTCTGTAACAACAGTCACGTGGAACACCAACAAGGTGGTGCGTGGACCGTGGTGTCGTCGCTTGCCACTGTTGCGAAGACGGAAGTGACAGGACGACTTCCCTCAGGCAAAACACCTTTTTTGGAAAGAGCTGCATGAAAATATCGCCGCTTGCCCAGATATGTCCGTTGCATACAAAAACAGGTACGTTCTGCGTGGGATGATGGACGCGAAAATTGCTTGAACGTGCAATAAATGATCGTTTTTGCCCCCCCCCCCCCCTTACTATTGTGACAAAAGCATCCTGACCACACGATTGCAATTCGGGCTAACAGAACCGTAAACTTCCATTCAAAAGTTATCGTAGATTGCACCAAATGCATTTCACTTTCGCACTGTTAGAAATGTGACTGATGTCGTCAGGAACTCGTTGTGTTGTCGTAAAGACCAATATTTAGCTATCAGTTTGAAAAGCTAGCGATGCTAGCATCCCGTTAGCATGTCAGCTGATAACGTCCAACTAAACACGAGCCTCTGACGGCTTATGTTGCTACATTGCTTGCTGTGTGTTTTCGAAAAGGTGATCAGTTGATCTAAACGTCAGTCTAAATTTAATAGAATCAATGGACTGTGCTCATTTGGTCTCCAAACCAATTTAAAGTAAAAAAACAACAACAACAATTTGCTTGCTATAATAGTTCCATGGCGTTTTGTATTCCGAGTGTTTGTGTTCTCTGCTTGTTTATTTTCACAAGTCTTGCTTAAATCTGGGATAATAACTACACATAAGTACTTAATAAATACATTTGGGAAATGACCCATATCACGTTTGATATTTTCATTTGCACCCAGCTCCAAAAGTGCCGTCTTGGAACAGCAATTGTCAATTCCTTTGTTTTTGTTGAACACATTTGAGTTTAAGTATGAGACAAATGTTAAGAATTACATATTTTATTTGTTGGTATTTGCATCTAAATGTGTTAACTCAGGACACAGCAACTTTTATTTGAGCCCACACACTTTTCAAGTGAGAAAAAGTATTGCAACAGACATTTTTAAATTACTTTTAAGTATTCCATGATGAAGTCCTTTGTTGTGTTGGCAGTGTGTTTTGTGTCATTGTTTTGTTGCATTATGAAGCTTCTCCCGATTAGTTTGGATACATTTTTCTGTAAATTGCCAGACAACATGGTTTTATAAACTTCACAATTCATTCTGCTGCCACCATCAATAGTTATGTCATCAATATAGAGTAATGAGCCTGTTCCAGAAGCAGCAATGCAAGCCTGAGCCATGATAGTACCATCACCATTTTGGTGGCAAATCCTTTAATTCTCCATACTTTGGCCTTTGAATCACTTTGATAGAGGTCAGTCTCATTAGTCCATAAAACTGTGTTCCAAAACTTTTGTGGCTCATCTCTGTACTTTTTTGCAAATCCAATCTGGTCTTTTGATTCTTTTTGCTGAGGAGTGTTTTGCATTTTGTGGTATGGAGTTTATATTGCTTCTCACAAAGTCTTCTTCGAACAGTGGATTATGATACCTTCACCGCTGCCCTGTGAAGGTTGGCAGTGATGTCACTGACTGTTGTCTTTGGCTGTTTCTTCACAACTCTCACATTGTTTGTCATAAACTGCTGTTGCTACTCTTGGCCAACCTGTTCGATGTCTGTTGCTAAATACAGTGGTTCTCAACCACGGTCCTCGAGTACCCCTATCCAGCCTGTTTTCCATGTCTGCCACAAGCACCTCAGGTGTTTCAACCGATCAGCTAATCAGCGAGCTCTGCATGAAGCCTGATAACGACCCTCAGCTGTGTTGGCAGGGGAGACATGGAAAACAGGCTGGATAGGGGATCTCGAGGACCGGGGCTGAAAACCAGTGGCTTAATACCCTAGTAGTATCTCTCGTTTTCAGGAAATTCCAAATTGTTCTATTAGTCATGCTCAGTGTTTGTGCAATTGCTCTAATTAATTTCCCCTCTTCTCTCAGCTTCAAAATGGTTCACTTTTGTCCCATAGACAGCTCTGCGGTCTTGCCGTTCTCACAGGTGACACCAAAAGCCAGAAACAAGCACTAGCTATTGTAGGGATGCACAATAACCTTTTTTCCATCGATACTGATAACTAATAACTGCTCCTCCATACCGCTACCGCTAACTTTTTTTTCTTCTTTTTGGTGAACTACAAATATATCTGTTGCATCTTAAATGAATAAAGATTCAATGGTTGTGTGTCCGATGATGCCCATTTTATGAATTATCAGGTGGTTCGACCAAAATGAAATAACAAATTAGGGACTTGAAAATGAAATAACAAATTAGGGACTTTTATTTTGAAATACATTTAAAAACAAGATTTTGTATCATCCACAAAACAGTCAAGAACCCGTGCAAGCAGGTTTGTATTATTATTATTATTTTTTAAGTTAGCTATTTAGCAACTCATATGTAGTGGTCATATTTGGACATCATGTGGTATGACCTGAAAAAAATAAAAAATAATAATAATTTTGTCCAACAATTATATATTTTAATTAGAATTTTACTTGTGTGGCTAGCTACCTTATTTTGTTTAGATGGCTAATTGTTAGCTTCATAACTTAAATATGAGATGAAAATTATGTGGTGCAACCAACCATCATCTTCTGGTGCGACCATTGTAGAAACTAAAAAGCGTTGCATGATAGATGTATGTTCTAAGTCAAAGGTGTCAAACTCCGGTCCTCAAGGGCCGCAGACCTGCAGGTTTTGGAGGTTTCCCTCTTCCAACACAAGCTGATTCCAATTAGCAGGCTCGTTATCAGGCTTATGCAGAGCTTGCTGATGAGCTGATCATATATCAGCTGTGTTGGAGAACCGAAACATCCAAAACCTGCAGGACTGCTGCCCTGCAGGACCGGAGTTTGACACCTATGTCCTAAGTTATGGATGTCCTAAATTGTAGAGAATAGTTACATTATAGATTTTAGTTAATAATAGTAAAAGTACAAGTTAACTCATTCACTCCCAGCCATTTTCACAGAAGCAACCCCCTTCACTCCCGGCTGTTTTACTGGATTTTGCAAGGGCCACAGAATATTGTGTTCTATTGCTATAAAAACATGAAACCTATCAAAAGAAATATTAAAGTCTCTTCTTTCACCAGGAAAAAAAGTATATTTCTATCTGTTTCCGTTTTGCAGCAATTAGCATTAGAATATAGCTAAGTTTAATCATTATTCACAAATCTATTTAGAACTTTAGAAAAGTAATTTAGTTTTTTCAACATGGTCCTGGTTCATTTCCTATGCTCTGCTGCCACCTGCTGGCCGTTTGTGTAATACCTACCATTTCTTCAAACGTTTTTTGCAGTTGAGAGGCTGCATCAAATCCTTCTCTATGCTCTAGCACAGGGGTAGGCAAGTTCGGTCCTAGAGAGCCACTGTCCTGCATGTTTTTGATGTCTCCCTCCTCGAACGCAGCTGAGAGGCTCTTGCAGAATGTAATTATGAGCTGATAATTTGAAACACCTGGGTTGGAGGCAGGAGACACAGAAAAAATGCAAGCCCCTGCTCTAGCATAAAAAACGTATACATATGTCTTTGGGACACTTAAAACATTTTAAATAGAGTGTATTTATATGTTTTTGGGAGCAAATGAGTTTTTAGGGGTGCACCGATCACAATTTTCTGGCCAATCCCCGATCTTTTAAAAAGTCTCCCCTGCCGATCCCGATTTTTGCCGATACAGATTTTTTTCATTACAAGCAACATATACCTTCAGTGTTCCAATCTTGTTTTATTGGAAAACATTGAACAATATCATCGAAAAAATACAAATGGGTTGTTTTAACTGCACATGAAGTAGTTCTCTCAAATAAAAAAATCCTATTAGTCATCTCAGCAGAACAGGACAGTGGCTGACTTTTTCAGACCTCTGAGGAGGGAGATGAGATTGGTGGAAAAGATCTGTTTATTTTTAAGGGATCGGCCGATCACCGATCTTCCAAATTTAAGGAAATCGGAGCTGATAAATCGGCAGGCTGATCGATCGGTGCACCCCTAAAAGAACAAATATTTTGTGTTTTTGTAATAAATTAAATGTGCTGAGTCTGATAAAATCCTTATCCGTCAATAACCCTAAAACATTTAAACCCCGCTTCCTACTAATGTAGTAGCGGGGTTAGAGGATGACATTAAAAAAAAAAAGTGGTCAAGAGAACATAAACTCGCATGTTTTGCTTTCTGAACTTGTCAAATACCAAAAGCTCTGATTCGTATCAGTAACTATTAAGAAAGTTGTCTGTGTTTTGTTGTCACCCCCACTACTATTTTTGAATGCTTCAAAAAATAAATCAGTCACAAAAATTACTTAGCAGTGACATAACATTTCAACACTGCACATTGCACACACATAAGCACGCACACACATTTTAGTGGAACTCGTCATTTTCATCTGAAGACATTTTCAAGGACCGAAATAAAAACAAAAGATATATATCATAGACCATAACTGCACTTCAACGAGCTGTGGCTGTTTGTAGTGTCATCAGCGTTTACTATCCATCCATCCATCCATCCGTTTTCTGAACCACTTATCCTCAATATTAGTCAGTTAGCACTATTAGCAAGTTCGGCTCAGCTGCCCTGCTTATGATGTTCCCTCCGCCGCCTATCGTGTCCGCCAAAGTCAATAGCCATCCACAGAGGTCCCCGCAAGTCCAGCAATCTTGTTTTATGTGCTTAAATTCTGTTAACTATAGATATTTCAAAGTGAAAATATTTGGGTGTACACAGAATATACAACATGTTGCCAATGGGCTCTTTGCACAAATCCACTACTTCCTGAAATCAGCACCACTCCTTCATTTCCTGTCTTTCATGATTGGACAAACTGATTCATCCAGGTGTGCCTGACCTCTGTAACCACGACAACAATGACCAGGCACACCTGGATTAATCAGTTTGTCCAATCATGAAAGACAGGAAATGAAGGAGTGGTGCTGAGTTCAGGAAGTAGTGGATTTGTGCAAAGAGCCCATTCCGTTGGATAGCTTTAACTTAAAATGTAATTCGGTGATGGTTCAGATAAAATCATTTCTTTCTTTCTTTTTTTTTACAGAATACAGGACTTCAAAGTAGCTTTGACAGAAGAAAATATACATTTAAAAACACTAAGAGAGCTGTGCTTCAATGGTAAGTTTCAGTCACATTTTTCTATTGCATCGAATTACTCTGATAAGGCATATTCAAACAGTGTTTGAACCATCCTTTTCTTTATTCATCTTAGGAATTCCATTTGAAGGAGGCATACGGGCACTTTGCTGGAAGGTAAACATAATTTATGTTGTTTACATTAATTGTTTCCCCTCACTGTGCCTGCTGAGTTGCACATATTTTTGTTTAGAAATTGCATTTACTGTACAAATAATTTTTTTGAGTGAGCAGTATAATGAAGAGAATTATAAATAGTACAGGAGAGAATTATTTAACGTAAGAGGAATTTTGAGATATATAGGTGTATATATGATCAAATCATTTGACATACATTTGAAAGATGAATATTTGAGCACATTGAGACTCAATAGAAGAATTACAATACCACCATCTTATAATTACAACAAACACTTTCTTCTCTACCCCTTTTAGATCCTTCTTAATTACCTTCCTCTTGATCAGACACGATGGGACTCGTTCCTCAAAAAGGAAAGGTAGGGTAAACATTCTATACGTTAAAGGCAACAGTGCTCATTATTGTATTATATGGAGATTGCAGTGAAGAGAAATGTCAGCGGGGTTGAATATGACTTACTAACTTACATGACCATTTTCTCTCACTGTATGTTAAAAAAAAAAGAGGCTGTCATTCCCGATCCCCCCCAAAAAGTTGCAATTTCTGACCCCAATGTTACTGTTTTATTTTAATTTTTTAAAGAAAAAAAAATTCTCATTATTTAATGCCTGGGTTGAATCCTCATATATTCTACTAGTAATGGTCAGACAGTGATCCTAAAGCCTTAACATCAATCAGTACTTAATTCTCATGAAGAAGAAAACGGTATAAGATAGTATTCAAAAGCTGGTTATTTATTTTGTGATTGTAAACATAAAAAAAATAATAATAATAACATGAACACAATTTATTCAGAATTGAGTTTATCTCTACATATTAATAATAGCACACCTCTTAGAAAGGTAAATTTGTGACATAAATATTTAATTTGCGACAGGGAGGTGTATTCCCAGTTTCTGAAAGAAATGATCATCCAACCTGGCATTGCCAAAGCCAACCTGGGCCTATCCAGAGAAGACGTTACTATGGAAGACCACGTGAGTCAGTTGTTTTTTTTCTAAAGTGATTGTTGAATCAAATGACACCAACACATTGACTAAAAATCTTTTTTACCATTCTGTTAAAGAAAGAAAGAAAAAAAACAATAATTGTCACTGAAATGGCTTAAAATTGACAGAATTAAATTTTCTGTAAAGATCCTGTAAAAAAGTATTTTATTGTAAATTTGACACACCACAATGAAGAGTGTTGTTAAAAGCCTGTCAAATTTGAATGAATAAATAAATTGTTAAGTATATTGAAATCAGGCTACAAAACTGAGACTTTCCTTCAGGTGTCGGGACTCTGTGGGCGTGTCCGCTGAATAGGCTGGAAACACGCTCGTCTCGACTATTACCTGTCACTCATCTCACAGCATGTGCTCAAGTGTCTCTTGTCAAGTCAGGAGTGTGAGCCACAATATAAATAACGTGCATTATTATTTTAATAAACATCCTCTATGGATCAACGGTTAAGACTGCTTGCTTCAGACACTGGTAGTGGGGTTCAAATCCTGATCAGGGTGAATGTAAATATCCATTTGGGTCCTGAGGCAAGACTGGTCATACTGTATGATGATCAAAGACGATTTTTCCGATTCCATTCAAACAACCCAGGAAAGGATACTAACAATGTTATCCATGTAGTGATAGTCATATAATTAGAATATTGAGGAAAAAGTAAATTTATTTCAATAATCTGTTTCAAAAAGTGGAACTTGCATGTAGCATTAGTTCACCACATACAAAGTGAAATATTTCAGGCCTTTATTTGTTAGAATTTTGATGATTATGACAGAACGACACATAAAATAAGACAAAACTCAACATTGTAGGGTCCAAATCTTGTTGGCTAGTTACTACAAAATAACTGCAGAAGTTTTCATCAGCCTTTAAAGAGGCTAAATCTGAAGTGTCTTGTGTTTGTCTAAGGAGAAAAGGTACTGGTCTGTTGTCCAGTGGTTTCAAGTCCTCTTTTCAAATTTCATTTGGAAATCAAGGTCTACCAAAGTCTGGAGAAGCACAAAAGTCAAACTGCTTTAAGTCCAGTGTGAAGTTTCTACAGTTTTTTTTGTCATTGGTTTGGGGAGCCATGTATGTAATTTGCTGGTGTAGTTTCATTGTCTTATATCAAGTCCACAATCAATGCAGCTGTCTACCAGGAAATTTTACTACACTTCATACTTCCCGCTGCTGACAAGCTTTTTAGAGACAAAATCCTTGGCTGTTTGCATCCTTGAATTTTGAGAAAAGAAGGTCTTTGATTTCTTGAAATACCAACTTTAAATATAACTGGAAAGGACAATGACAAAATAAAACAATAATAAAGTGAAATAAGTATAGGATTAAAATAATAGCAACTGAAAAAACAGAACAAATACTGACTGTTCCTGTGCGTTTTTGGCCTCTTGGGGGCAGTGTGGTGCCGTGCATTTATTGCGTACTCACTTAAAGTGAGTACAGAAGAAAGTTGCGATTGCATTCTATTAAAATAACTATTTTTTTCACACATTGGGAAGAATGTGTGCCTTTGCGTAGTGTTATCTCACCTGTGGGTATGTGTTCCCACAAATTTTGTGTGTGGATATTCGTTATTTGAAGGAAAAACACTCCAGAAGTCGATACTAACTTCCTGTTAGCATTTGAATGGCATCCTCCCTTCGCTTTTAGCATTACCGCAAATGTGACCGACGTTTACCCCTTGTGTCGTCGGCCCACCGACCTCCCAAATTCAATAAGGACTTTCTTTAAACGACTGCAAATCTTCTTGCCGAAATAATGCTGAAATATGATCATATCCTCTTTATGGGGGACTTTAATATTCACGTTTGCTGTCCTGAAAAAACATAAAGTTGAGTTGAGTACTGTTTATCCGCGTTGTCACTTGCTCTTCTTGCCCTGTGCGCTCATTCGCTACCTAACAGCCAATCACAGTGATCAAATGCCCCCGACGCCAATTCAACATGTCGAATTTGCTGGAAACGGCACCCCCCCTCCCTGACGTATTCCAACTCGATCTGACTTCATGACAGTAATTTATACACCGATCAGACGGCTAATGCCGTCGGCCCAACGCTGTCCGACTCACGACGTCGGATTGGTGTATCTAGGCTAGAGCTGTCAAACGATAACATTTTTTAATCGGATTAATCACATCTTAGAATTTGGATTAATCACGATTAATGACTTAATAAAAAAGGCTTTTTTATTTATATTTTCCCCCCAAATTTGAAGAGCACCGGTTATGTGTTAATTCTTTTGACATTTAATGTTATGAGGATGTCTTCAAAAAATTTTGATCCACTGGAAACGCTAATCCTCCTCTTTTTCTAATCAATGAATTACTTGCATAATTTAAAATGGGGGAAAAAAATGACCCCAATATTTTGACATGAACATATATTCTAAATGTCATACGCAAACATTTATTAAATGACTAATGCAATATTTTTTTGTGATTAATCAATCAGTTAATGCTTTAACTTTGACAGCACTAATCTAGGCCTTAAGCCGACTGTAAACTGCAGGTGTTTTAATGTTGCCGCACCGGGTTCCCACTACTTTCTTTTCCATAGTGAGGGTGCAATTGTCTCGCTCTCTCTCTGTCAGTTGCATTTAAATCTTCCTCAAATGATGCAACTCCATGAGACAGGAATCAAGGACCACACCCAAGTTTGTCTTTCTGCAGAAAGGAGGAAGTGGATGCTCTCAGCACCAAAGGAGTTCCTGCCTCCACCTCCTTGCTCTGCACATTTATTCACAAGTTTAGAAGGCTGAACAAAAGGCGGTACTAAACTCACAATGATAAAAAACATGCATCTGGTGTGTGTGTGGGTGTGGGTGTAGCATTTCAATTGCAGCAAATAGTAAAGTGCTTATCTGTGTGATAACTTACTATACAATTTTCATTTTTATTCATGTGATAACTTGCTAAACAATTTTTCCAATACTCGTTCTCTCTCCTACTGTATTTGGGCTCACTTGGTTTATTTTGCTCTGCCTGACGTTCTTGCGCTTCCATTTAGTGCGCCCCCTTGTGATCTGATGGATAAGCTGCACCTTTGTATAAGTGAAAAAAGTAGCGGCTTATAGTCCAGAAATTACTGTACATGCTATTTTAAGTAGTGTGCATCTCAGGGCAGTTGATGTGGCTGCTGTCATTATCCATAGGAGAAACTTAGTAATCAGCTACAAAATTGTAGTATGGAACAGTAAAGTCAATTCTTTGATTTTGTTTTTGTCTGAAATTAGAGCTGTCAAAATTTATCAATTAATCGACAAGTAATCGATTATCAAATTAATTGACAACGTTTTTCTTAATCAAGTAATCGTTTAGTGCCCTTTTTTAGTTAAAAAATGTCAAAATCCTCTGATTTCAGCATACCAACAGTAATTGTTCACTGATTTCTGTAGTCCTTCATGACAAAAGACTGATTATCATCTGTGTTTTTAATCAAAACAAGATCTTTGCAAACATCTGTTTTTACTTTGGAAAATAATGACCGAACGGGTAAAATAGTACATCAATCCCAATTTTTTTAAATCACTATACGAATACAAAGTATGAAATAAACACCAATCACTGGTTAATAAAAGAAAAGCTTTTGTAATACACTTTAATGCAAAATTGAAATGAATCTGATTAGTCGAATAATCAATTGAATAATCAATAGATTAATCGATTCTAAAAATATTTAGTAGTGACAGCACTAGCTGATATCATTTAGATAATTTAGGTTTGGCAGATATCAAAGGTGAACTATTAGACAAAAGATAACATTTTAGCTTTTGATACCAGATACTTACACATGAATCTGCCCTCCCCACTCGACCTACCCTATTTTTAGGTGAATGTGGTTACTTTGAGTTCTCCTGTTTCCGAGTTCCTGAATGCATCACTGTGCGTGCTGTGTTAGCTGTTAAACATGTTCACATACAAGTAACAATTGTCCATTTTACTACACAATCCTTAAAGAAACTGGTTTGTTGCACTGACTGGTTTGTTGTATGGACTAATGGTTAAGTCCCTATTGGTGTAGATAGATAGATAAATAAATGCATATCTTGTTTTGTTTTTCAGCCTCTAAATCCAAATCCAGAGAGCAGGTGGAACACATACTTCAAAGATAATGAAATTCTACTTCAAATTGATAAGGATGTAAGGTATGGTTTACCTCAATACTGTCTGTAATATCTTTTTCTTCCCAAATCTCCTCTGTCCTCTTCACTACATCAAATGTACACAGAGTTACTGAATATTAGGTTTGTTGCACTTGCAGTAAAATATGCACGCTTACGTTTCACAGGAGGCTGTATCCAGACATGGCCTTTTTTCAGCGCCCTACGGACTACCCTTGCCAACTTATCTTGGACCCTCAGAATGATTATGAGACATTACGACGGCGAGTGGAACAAACTACCCTGAAAGCACAAACTGTGAATCGTAACCGTAGTGGAGTAACCAATGTATGTATACATTTCTTCTTTCATATACCTTATTTGGGAAAACACTAGTTTGATCAGTTATGTTCTATTTAGAACAGTGTAAAGATCATAATTATACGACAAAACATTGGTTCATAATGTTTGAAATGCTTACAAAACAGACTGTCTAGACCAGAAGTAGTGTCCAAACTATGGCCCGGGGTCACTTTGCGATTTGTGATTATGAAAGTCTGCTTTGATTTGATTTGCCTTTTGTAACCGCCTTTTAGACTGGTTTGTATTTTTATACCACAAACATATGTACTGTATCTGTCCTTCCAGGTCAGCTCCCCCGGAAAGTCCTTGAACCTGTATCCATCGAATGAATACGAGGTGTTGCCCAATGGGAGTGAAGCACACTGGGAAGTGGTGGAGCGAATCCTTTTCATCTATGCCAAACTCAATCCTGGGATTGCTTACGTCCAGGGTATGAATGAAATTGTTGGTCCAATTTACTATACTTTTGCCACAGACCCTAACAGCCAATGGAAAGGTAGGGACCCTTCTTTTTACGAGTTAACTTTTCATTCAAGTGAAATACTGTGTAATCCCTGTTGTGTCATAGTTAGTGGTGCAACGGATCACCAACTTCACGGATTGGATTGTTTTTCGGATCAACAAAGAGAAAAAGAAAAAATATATAAATAATACTTTGTCTTCATTTATTTTGTAAAACACTTTTTGCCATTAAATAAAATCAAAATGTCTAATATAGCCCATTAGGATTTAGGAACACAACTTTAAGTGCAAAATGCGGCAGAAACATTATTTTATACATGGTTCATGTGTAAAATAACAAAGCATAACGGCTTAAAGTTGTGTTCCTAAACGGCTATGTTTGACATTTTGAGTTGAATGTTGTTGTTGTTTTTAATAGCAAAAGTGTTTTATAAAATAAAGTTTTATTTATTTATTTATTTTTAATAATTATGAAAATACCTCAAAGTGCAATTTAAGGCTAAGGCTATTTGTATTGCCGTCAATGTGTTACTGTATTTGGTAAACTTTATTTTGAAGTTAGGTTTAGCTTTTTATGTTGAGTATGTTTTAGCTTCCTTCACATGTCTGAATGGTGTCCATTGTGAATGTGCACTGTTGTTGTTCACACCCCACACCGCCACCATCCAATCCGCGGATTGTGGGCGATCCGAACTGACCACGGATCAATGATGACCCGTTGCACCACTAGTCATAGTTAAACCATATAGTGTTAAACTGTAACTGCAACTGAAAGGCCAATGTAAACACTTGTACTGACATTTTATTGCATTTGTATATCGAAATAGAAGGAATAGTTGTCTGTTTTGTTTTTACAGAGCATGCTGAAGCAGATACATTCTTCTGTTTTACAAACCTAATGTCAGAGAACAGAGATAATTTCATCAAGAGCCTGGATGATTCCCAGTGTGGCATAACATACAAGATGGAGAGTGTGTACTCAATGCTCAAAGAAAAAGACCAGGAGCTCTATTTGAAGTTGGTAAGGACATGATAAAATGTTCATAGTGTATGTGTGTGTGTATGTGTGCGTGTATATGTGTGTGTGTGACCCCCTCAAAAATTTCCACCTTTGACTCGCACAACTCAACAGTAAGTAGTGTCTCTGATAAACCCCAACTGAAGTTCATTTTGGCATTAATGGTGTGCTTCTTCTTTTTCCTTGCACATAGCTAGAACAGAATATCAAGCCTCAGTACTTCACCTTCCGCTGGCTGACCCTGTTGTTATCACAGGAGTTCCTCCTACCAGATGTCATCCGCATTTGGGATACTCTGTTTTCTGACCAAGACCGCTTCCACTTCCTCATCCTGGTCTGCTGTGCCATGCTCATGTGAGACGCTCAGCCCCACAGTCATAAAACGAATACTTCTGCCATGATGATGTTACTCACGGTTTCTCTTGACTCAACATATTTACAGACTGATCCGGGATAACCTCCTGGCAGGAGACTTCACAGTGAATATGAGATTACTACAGGTAGAGGTCTATAGGAAAATGCAACAAATATGATTCTACAGTACGTTTATATTAGGCTGTAAACTTTCTGCTGGTTTTCTTTTATTCCTCATCTTCAAAAATCCAAGCAAACTCAAATGCGTCACAACAAGCCATGTGACAAGGTTATTTTCATTGGATGTAAGAACATAAACAAGAAAAAGGTTTGTGCGATAAACTCAATTTGAAGCAAAATTGGTATTTGTTGAAAGGTTTTATTACTAAAAAGTATATTCTATAAAGGGATGTAACAAAAAAAACAATTTGAATCAGAAAAAATTGTTTTGATAAAAAAATGTACGAATATGTATATATATATGTATATGTGTATATATATATTTATGCATGTGTGTATATATATATATATATATATATATATATATATATATATATATATATATATATATATATATATATATATATATGTATGTATGTATGTATGTATATATATATGTGTTTCCTTTTTTTGTTTGTTTTTTAAAATATTTTTAAATGCTTAAACATTTTCTTGTTTTGTACCAAAAAAATAAATACGTAATTGTTTGAATAATCGTGATTTTAATTATTGCCAAAATAACTGTGATTAACAGTGCATATTGGGCATACATAGGGCATGAAAGTGCTTAACTCTTTGACTGCCAGACGTTTTCAGAAAAGGGATGCCGTGGGTGCCAGCCGATTTAAGCATTTTTGACTGATCTTTCAAGGTCCATAGAAAATTATGTGTTTGGACTATGGAAACACACCTACTACCAAATGAAAGATTGGCCTCTCATCTTTCATCAGAAAAAAAAGTTTGTTTCTACCTTATTCCGTTTTTCAGTAATCAACAATAGAAAATGGTTAGTTTCACCTCTGTTTTGAAACAAACGTCTTTTAACGTCTTTGGCACTCCTCCATAGGATTTTACTAAACGTTATTTAACGTTTTTGGCAGTCAAAGAGTTAAATAGATATATTTTGTACTCATGTTGTTCCTACCTTGTTTGTTTTTCCCAGGATTACCCCATCTCAGATGTCCATACCATCCTGACGAAGGCCAAAGAGCTGCAGGACAACTCCTAACATGTTAATTTTCCCATCAGCTTCTTCAGATGTAATGAGTGGAAGCCCAGACAACAACAAAGCATTATCAGTTGTGTTTAAGGACCTAAATGCATGTGTTGTGTGGGGGGAAAAAAACAGTGTATTGCCTTTTAACTGGATGACTGCTAAGAGAACGATGGAACGCCATTCATTGTGGTGAGGAGGAAATGCATCTCATGGGGAACAAGTCCCTGTGGTCATCCTCCATTCACAGCCATCTCTCCCATGGAGACTTGTTGTCCTGAGCAAGTTTGTATCTGGGGCAGCAGAAGCCATGTTACATCGGTCCAAACAAAATTGTTATGAAAACATTCCAGAGATGTTCAACAATTTAAAGAAACACTGCAATAGCATTTGTAAGTCTGTTAAATTTGAGCAAGGGCACAAGTTTTCCTTCCCTACGTTTTTGGTTGTTGTGTTGTTTTAAAAATGTTATGAATCCTGGTATCAGTTTTCTAATTTGTTGACAGTGACAGTATTTGAAAGGTATTTTTTGAAGTGATTTGGAAAATCATTACTACGGTACTTCAGCATTGTGCCTTTAACCCTGTGGTGGATTTAAACCTATTTTGTTCTGGATCACCCTGACAGAATGAACAACTTTATTAGTAAAATAATTTAAAAAACATCCGAAGATAGTTCACACTACCAAATATGTTATGCTGTAAGTGCAGTAACATGTGCCAACATTTTTTATAAATCAGTTTTAAAACAAAACTACTTGATGAACCTACAGTAGGTTTATGTTCCAAGTGAAACATTTAGTTAATAGCTTATATGTGACATCCTCTGTTTTGCATATTTGTTATGAAATACATGTATGTATGTGTGTGGGCTTGTGCATTTTTTTGGGCCGCTATGTGGAGAGAGCACGTGGAAGCTGCCTTGGGAAAAATGTGTTATCCATCATATTTTCCTTGGCAGATTCTGTTGTGCCTCAACCCCCAACACTTGTTAATTTTTAGTTGCTTCCAGTTCTCCGGCACAGTATAGTCATTTTGGAAATAGAATGTGAATATACAGAATGTATCCATATATATATATATATATATATATATATATATATATACATACATATACACACGTATATATATATACACGTGTATATATATATACATATATATACACACACACACATATATATATATATATGTACACACGTGTGTGTGTATATATATATACTGTATATATATGTACACACGTGTGTGTGTATATATATATATGTGTGTGTGTGTATATATATGTATATATATATATACGCGTGTATATATATATATATATATATATACGTGTGTATATATATGTATATATATATATATACGTGTGTATATATATGTATGTATGTATATATACGTGTGTATATATATGTATGTATATATATATATATATATACATACATACATATACATACACACACACCTTGGTCTACCGCATATCATCCACCCAAAAACAGGGTTAATCTACTAATGTGATATCATCTTAGAATCATTGTTTATCATTTTGCTTACTAGAATGAACACAGACAGTAATGTGGATCATTTTAGAATAATAATTTTTTGGATTGGGTGAATGAAGAGGAATTGTTTTAGTTTGGTCAATCTCTCCTTGGCTCATGTATAATGCCAACTCCATTTTCAATCAGTATGTTATGTGTAAAGTACGATGTTGCGACTTTCGGCATCTCCCATCATTGGTCACTATTAGTGAGTCACTCATGATTTGTTGGTGCAGGTTTTACACCTGCTCTTAACACAACTCATCCATGTTTTTTTTTTTTTAACCCCGACTTCATTGGCTGGGTATTGGGGTACTTGAACCCACACCGTCTGCAACAAAGGCAGCAGCATGTACCACCATACTATCATACGATATGTAGAGTTTACACTTTAAAACAAAATAAACACTCCTCATAAATTTTAATGTTGCTTATTTCATGATTCTCCTTACTGGGTATAGTGGTACCTCTATTGTCTAAACTGTGTTAGTGTTCAGCATGAAGACATTTTGTTTTTATCAAAGTTGCGTAAAGGAATGTATATTCGGTGGAGTGAAGAAAAGTTCAACAAACGCAACGATAAAAAATGATCAAAAGTTGCACATTGCAGATTCACATGCTCAACTTGAATTCTACAAAAAAAAAAACTTTTGCATTTTTTAACACTTTGTTGTTTTTTGCAATGACGTCTGAGCAGTAGTAAATAATGGAACAAATCATGCAGGGAAATAACATTCTCCTTACTGTAATTACATACAGTAATTGCAAAAGCCTCCAACTTTAATTGTAACAAAACTATAACACCACATGCATGTATTGACTAAAAATAAACACCTATTAACACCAAAAGAACCCTTAATTTTAATATTGCTGGTGGGTGCGGTTATGCACCATTCTGAAGCGCCTTAAAATTGAAGTTTGTTTTGGAGAGTTGAGGAGGGAGGGATGGTGAACAATGTATTTGATGTAAAATCTGCCAGGTTGCATGTTCCAAACTTTATAATCATGATTTTGTAATGACTCCAGTGTTAATACTTGTACATATGTTTTTACTTGTTTTCAGATGTGCATTAAAATGAATGATGGTATAACCTACCTTGGTGTTTGATTTGTATAACGGAAATGATATGCTGTTTACCATACTAGATTTTGCTGAACATACAGTTGAAACCAGAAGTTTCCACACTATACATAAAGACACACCTTTTTCTTTTCAATAAATCAGACTAAACACTTCCTGTTTTAGGTCAGACTTACCAAAATTATTTCCATTTGGTGAATGTCAGAATGAGAGAGGAATTTTATTAGATTTTTTTTTCATTATGTGTCGACTACTACGGTCGACATAAAATCTAAACTACATGTAAAACCAATACACAAAAACAGGCCATGACACATGAGAATTTCACCATTTGACATGAAATATATGGAGCACCCTGGTGCCAGGGTATGAGAAAAAACATGTTTTTCTAATCTGTTCCCTCAATTAAGTAATCTGTACCCCCACTTTACTAATATGTAACCTTGATTTATTACTCTGTGTCCTCAGTTTATTATTCTGTACCCTCAATTTAGTACACTCTAAAACGTAAATCAGATTCAGTTAACACTACTTGATTTAATACATAAATGCAAGTTTAAAAATGTAATTAAAGGTGCATTGTGGATTTGAAAATGTTAATGTTAAAGCTTTTTCTCCATCATGGATGCTTAATGCCCAGATGAGTGCAAAGACCCCTGACCTTTTAACAAAGACTGCACCTATCAGCTTGTATCATTCCTTCAGTGTGGCATGTTCGCCCCAAACACTGGAAGCTGGCTGTGCCTGGACCTCGCGCCGGTCGTGCTTGAAATATACTGTTAAAAAGCTTAGCTTGTGTTTCTTTCCCTTTGCGAAGCACCTTTCAGCACTTACAAAGGTGCTAAAATGTAGTATGTGTGAATCAACCTTAATAAATTGAAAGGAAATTAGAGATAGTTTTGCTCTCTCTTGTGCGCCATCCTGATCTAGTAGCTTTCATCACTCAATGTTCAGTCAACAGTTAGAATTTTACAGCAATGTTAAATGCTCTTTGTGTACTATTATGGAGGTAAATATGGTGCAAAACTAACTTGTAAAAAAAGTCTAAATTTGTATCTGTAAAAGTCATGATATGTACCTCCATATACTATCCTTTATTCAGAGGTATTACATGTTAAAATGAAAATGTAATTGCAAACAAATTTAGATGGGAAACAAGCTTTGTAGCTACATTCATGAACATGTCTGTCAAATTATATATATATATATATATATATATATATATATATATATATATATATATATATATATATATATATATATCCGTCTGTCCGTCTTCTAACTGAATTTAAAATTCATGAAGTGATTTATTTATTTATTTAATATTGCCATCACTACAGAAATCAGGTTTCATTCACCTTATATACTGTAATAACGCAACGATGCATTCGGTAGCGCTTGCGTTACAACGTTGGTGTTCAAGTGGAGGTCAGGTGATTCCGGCGGCGTTCTCACGGGCATGTGGAGCTCCACAAGAAACACATGATTTCCAACGAGAGTGCCAGCATGCATATTTTATTTAGTTAACAGCGAATTTTAGTCGAATATAAAAAACAACTTCACGTTCGTTAGAGTTAAGGTGATGGTTATCGTTATAGTTATAGTTAGGCTTAGAAATGGTAAAAAATGGATCGGAAGTGGGGATACGTATTTCCGGTGGCGGAGACATACAGACCTAAATGCCATCTTGAACCGGGAGTCCAAGAAGCTCATCGCTTCCATTCACTTGTGTTGAGGTAACTGTGTTTGTCTCCATTTTTAGACTACAGAATTAAGGAAATCAAATTAGCCTTTTGCATTCTTCCTAAAAAAACGGGGAAAATTGTGCCCTGGGAGAGATTTTTATTTTCCCAGGATAGCTGATAAAAAGAGAACTATTCTGGGAAAAACTGGACGGGTGGCAACTCTACAGACACGTGGATAATTGAATGTTTACAGTCAAGCACCTCGACTGCAGTTGCATAGTTCGAGAAGTAATGGTCACCGTTCAGTGTTTTTGTAGGAGGCGCATATTGAGACAAGACAAACCCCGCATTTCTAAAGCTCTGGCTGCACCGCATTTCAAACTATTTTTTATCCTTTATTTATTTATTTGTACCTATGACGACGATATTTTCATCCATTGCCGCGATCTGTCAAAACAAAAGTTTAGTAGACGTGCTCGAAGTACGGAATGTCCCGCCTTTTCCTGAGCAGATGAGTGATTCACATTATCATCGATTTACTTCGGTTTGGTTTCTTTTTTAGCTGTTCACAATCACAATACATCACAAAAACAGTCTTAATGATGATAGGAAAAAATTAACTATCTAAACTGACAATATTTGTCACATCTCAGGCAATTAATTTGTGTATTTATCATTTATTTAATCTATTTTATTATTTATTCAATATATCTTACATTTATATGCATAGGTTTATTTACATTTTTACAATTTCAGTCCGTACATTTTGTAGTTTAAATTACATCTTTAATATTTCTGTCCAATGTTTGATGTCAACTGGATAATTTCCGGCCAATCCTGTACCGTTATTCGTAACGTGTTCGTTAGGCTCTGCTATCAGACTATGTTTTAGTTTTGCAGCTACAGTTTGACCAGCGGGTGGCGCACGACACACACACACACACACACACACACACACACACACACACGCACACACACACACACACACACACACACACACACACACACACACACACACACACACACACGCACACGCACACGCACACACACGCACGCACACACACACGCACACACACGCACACACACTTGAAATCAATCTGTAATCGGATAGCAGCGGCGTTTAAGTAGCAGCTCGGGTGTGACACACTTGCCGGACTATTACTTTGATCTTCGTCACAGCCCAAGTATAGCATCAACTCCGTGACCTCGCTTTTGTATACTCGTTCTTGTTTGCCTGCCTCGCTCCTTGTAAGTTTTGGTGTTCTTGTTTGAACTTTGTATTTGCTACCGTTTCCCTGGCGCAAGCTCTTTGTGTTAATTAGCTTTTCCGCATTTTGACGTGCGTTTTTTGTTACCTTATGTCTTGCCTGTTGCAAGCTCCCTCAGTTGTACTTTTTGTATTGTGTGCTTTGTGGATTAAATTTTGTACGCCTTACTGGTTGTCTGCGTTTTTTGGGATCCACAACTGCGAATACGCAACAGCTACAAATGAGAATGTCTATGTAGAGGGAAAAAAGATGCAGATTCTAAAAGATATTCCTTGTGGCCATTTAAATTGTATTTCTATGATGATGAAATAGTAATTTCACATGCAGTTTCACAACAACATATGTAAAAGTAATACAGTACATGAATTAATTTTGTTTATTTAGGTTTGTTCAATGAAGTATTGCAGTACACGTGGTGGAGTCCATGGATGGGACTTCCGGGATGTACTTTTCTCAGGTTATGCTCCTGATGGCGGGATGTTCATGCCTGCGAGTATTCCCAAACTGAATCCCGAAACTCTGAGGTGCTGGAGTGGACTGTCCTATTCCAAACTGGTGGTGGAGGTAGCTTCAATATTCATTCCCTCTCAGCTAATTCCCAGAGAAGATCTGAAGGGTGAGATCACTGTCGGAAGGGAAAAAGGACTACAGAATTTGAAACATTTTTGGAATTTATACCTTACAACTACATTTCTTTCCTTGTCACAGTTCTTGTGCACTCTGCTTTATCTGGATTCACTGTGCCAGATGTGATCAGAACTGTCCACCTGAAGGATGGCCTGTCAATCCTTGAGCTCTTCCATGGAGATAGCCTGGCCTTTAAGGACCTGGCTATGACCTGCACAGTTCGCTTTTTGGACTACTTTCTTCAGAAGGAGAAACACAGAGCTACTGTTCTTGTTGGTATGAAAGTAACAGCATAAATAAATAATTTTGTAGGTTATGTGTTTTTGTGGGCTACGGGGATCGTGATAACTTGCACATACTGTAACATATTAAAAATATTTATCTTGTGACTTCTCTCCACTTGCATATTATAATGTAGGTACATCAGGTGATACAGGTGGCTCGGCCATCCAGAGTGCAAAAGGCCTCTCTGGCTTGGATGTGGTGGTGGTTTACCCTCGAGGACGCGTTACTCCTGTCCAAGAGAAACAAATGATCACTTGCCTGGGGGATAATGTGCATGTCTTTGCAGGTGAACACACTACAACTATTAGTGTTTGTTGTTGAGTCGAAGACCAACATATTTTTGATGAAATACATTCACCTCTCTTACGTTTAATATATATATTTTTTAAACATTTGAGTTTGACATCAAAAGATGAGACGAGATCAGCATTTCATTTTTTTTTTAAACATATCTGCACCTGAAACACAATTTAGATCAGATTTATTCATTTAGGCAGAATTAATGACAAGTTTTGTTGCCCTGTGTCTTATTGCATTAATTACACTGGGGAAGAAAAAAATCTGTTGAGTTAGATTTTAATGCTAATTAAAACAAAAATTGGTATGCTGTTTCCAAAATTGCAGTCAGGTTTTTATAGTTTTTTTCTCCACAGCTTAGCCTCCAGATAAGGAAAATTCCATTGATTAGCATCAAACCTGATTGTCCTCAAGCTGAACACTCCAGAAAAAGCTATAAATGTAAATTTTTACCTTTACTTGCACACAATTCTAATTTAATTTGCCATGTCCTTTGTAAAAACATAATAGTCTTACATAAAAATTGCAGTCCTGCCTGTTTCTTTTATAGTTTGTCAATATTTGATTTTTAATAAAACAAGCACATATCTGTTAATTACAGTTTACAGTATTTTTCATGTGTTTTGGTAGAATGGGGATCCTATAGCTCAAAAACTTGCCGCGATAAGAGAAAAACTGAGATCAGTTTTGGATTCTGCACAAAAACAGTTGTGAGACCAAACTAACCAAAAATTGTGTTTCCCCAGTGTTATTCAAATCAGAGAATTGTCAGTGTTGAACTGTTGCTGTCTTGTCTCATTTCCATCTTTTGATGTCCCCCTTAAAATGGATTTGATCTTGTTTCTAAACATTTGGAGGTGAGTGTAGTGCACATTTTGGTTTCATTGGATGCATTTTGTGTTTTCAAAGCGGACGGCTCCTCAGATGAGATCGACCAGCCTCTCCGTCATTTGTTTGCTGATCAGGAACTGGTGAAAGATCATGGTCTCATGAGCCTTAACTCTGTGAACTGGTCTCGTATCATGATCCAGCTCGTGCATTTCATCTATGCATACTTGCAGCTAAGTGGTATGGAGCAGGATGAGGCTCACAAACCATTGCCTGAACTGGAGGTGGTAGTGCCGACTGGGGGAGCAGGTAACATTGCAGGTAGGCTGATCTAAAATACATATGCAAAGTAAAAATATGCTCACACACAATCAATCACTCTCAGAATGTTCACATAAAGTTGGTTTGGGATCAGTAGTTATCCCTGAAAGAATGTTTTTTTTTTATGTTTTTGATTTACCCCTCCTAAGTCCAAAGCAGCTCGTGACTAGCTGCATGGTCACGAGCTGTGGGTCGTGACCGAAAGAACAAGATCCCGGATACAAGCGGCCGAAATGAGTTTCTTCCGCAGGGTATCTCGGGCTCTCCCTTAGAGATAGGGTGAGAAGCTCGGTCATCCGGGAGGGACTCAGTGTCGAGCCGCTACTCCTCCGCGTTGAGAGGAACCAGTTGAGGTGGCTTGGGCATCTGGTTCGGATGCCTCCTGGACGCCTCCCTGGAGAGGTGTTTCAGGCATGTTCCACTGGCGGGAGGCCCAGGGGACGACCCAGGACACGCTGGAGAGACTATGTCTCTCGGCTGGCCTGGGAACGCCTTGGGATCCAGTCGGAGGAGTTGGCTGAAATGGTTGGGGAGAGGGAGGTCTGGGCTTCCCTGCTAAAGCTATTGCCCCCGCGACCCGACCCCGGATAAGCGGTAGATGATGGATGGAAGTGCAAAGCATAAGGCAGAAGGTTACATTTGGATCCTTTACATAGTAACGGCCTATAATTTTATCCTGGCTGGCGTGGCTGATATAGTAGATTTACCAAGTAGGTAACAGATTTTTTATTTTTTTTTTACTCATCTTCCTCTTGTCTCTCTCAGCTGGCTTCATTGTGAAGAAGATGGGATTACCCCTGAAGCTGGTGGCCATGGTGAATGCCAATGACATTGTTCACAGAACAGTAACCTCTGGTGACTTTACCATGGCAGCTAATGTCACACAGACTCTGGCTCCTGCCATTGACATCCAGGTACTGCAACTGTTATTAGATATGATAAATATTTTTTTCTTCTAATGACACTATTAATAGCGCGCGCACACACACACACATATTGTTACCAGGTAGCACATAAACAGTGTGAAAGTATTTTGATAATGATGATTGTTTGTGATTTAGGACCCTTATAACATGGAGCGAGTGTTCTGGCTGCTTCTGGAAAGAGACTATGCTTTGGTGAAGAATATTATGGAGGAGTTTCAACATTCACATAAATACACTCTGCTTGAAAACCACCATAAACTGGTACAGACTTTAGAGACTTCCTTACTGAATGTCAACAATGGCTATTGAACATTATAATTATTTTGTACTTGTAGTTGTCCTATACTTTGTCAAGTGGAACAGTGGATGATGAAGGTATCTTAGAGACGATGCGGGGATGTTGGGAGGAAAACCAGTATGTGTTGTGTCCCCACACAGCTGTGGCTGTATGGCATCACTACCACTGTCCTCATGATCCTGCTGTTAAAAGGTTATGTAATTCTTGGACTGTATATTCATTCACAAGACAAGGACTAGCACAAATAACTCATTATTTTAAGCTGCAAGAAATGATTTAGCCTGAGTTAGTGTGAGCTGAAATATAAAATGCCCCCTTTGAAATGTTAACATTTGATGTGCAACAACACACCTCCAAAGACTGAGAAGGAGAATACTGTATGCTTTGTGTTGGACTAAGATTAAAGCTATTTTTTACTTTCCACTACAAAAATCTCATCCTACTTCCATCTCAAACTCATCTTTTCTTCTTTTTCATTCAGGTGTTATCTCGCCACAGCATCCCCAGCCAAGTTTCAAGCAACAATAAAAAGGGCCGGGTTGAACTTTGATCTACCTGAAGCAGTCAAGACTTTGGACAAATTACCATCGCGTTACGAGAACCTGGAACGCACCTCTGACTGGTGCAAAGATTGGGAGGAGAAACTGAGAATGGCAATCCAGTCTATTAGCTCAGCCAGGAAAAATAGAATGGCTTATTACAGCTGAGTTAAACAGTGCACAATAGTTTGCTATTTTAGTATAGTTTGCTAATTGCTATACATTGATTGTTTCTTCTTTTTTGTTGTTGTTGTTGCTTCGTGCAAATTTAATTTACACTTTGCTATATATTTTGTTGCAAACCACAGAAAACCAATTCACATTAATGCAGGCATGGGAAGGGAAAGTACAAACAGGCCATTTTTGATGATTTTACCCACAGTAGGACTTGAACAGTCACCCTCTGGTTGCAAGACCAGTGGAAGAACGCATCCATACTAGAACATAAATGACATGCTCACGTGACTTAATATAACTTTATTCAGGGACAGACTTAACATCAGAGAAATACAGACAATTGTCCAGGGCGCAGATTTTAATCAATCAATCAGATTTTTCTCATGAAAACGGTTACATTTTCTTTGATTTAAAGTAATGATTGTTTTGATCTTAATTCACATGTTTGAAACACATGTATGAAACACATTCAAATGCTTAATGTATCATTATTGTTTTGACTGCTTCCCACTCATTCAATGGACTATTCCATTTTTATTGCACATGAAGACTTGAAGAAATCAATAAAAATAAACTTGAAAATGAAGTGGAGTTACCTGGGTGCAGTGGAGAAGAGGGAGAAAACAGTGTAAATTAAAAAAAAAAAAATCAAATCAGTGTAAATTAAAAAAAATAAATCAAATCTACCAAAGGTTTCCAATTTTTTTCACTGTGACACCAAATGTGTGAAAGCGACAACAGCGAAAACAAGATGCTCTTGCCAGTGGCAGTAGCACTGCTGTCAGTGCATAGAGAGAGTAAAACTTGTTAGAAGTTCAAGGATGTCAAGGGCCCCATGACTAGGTTCGCATTGGGCCCCCCGAATAGCTAAATACGCCCATGTCTGTATTATCATGTTTGTGCGTTGGAACATGTTTAGGTCGTAGGATGGCGCCCAACTCACGTCAAGTGCGTGAGGTTTGACGTGTGACGATGTCCAGAATAGTTTTGATCGATTGTGTAATTGTTGGCTTTCTGTACTTGATGATTTGATCTGTATGTTCAAACAGACAGTCGCGGAGCAGGAAAAAGTCGAGAATCTCAGTTCCCATTTAATATCGATTGGATTAAAGACTTTAAATAAAGATTATAGATTATTTCATTGGCAATTGAATATGAGCAAATGTGTCGACAGTTCTGTTATTTGTCTTATATTCGAGTGCATTCTACGTCTCTTTTGTGTGGGCATAATTAAATAACACAATGCAACAATGAAATGTATGTGCTTAAAATTCAAAATGTCAAACAAAGCAAGGCCGAGCCAAACGTGTTTACAGGTTTCGGATCGTGTATTTTCCGAGGCCCTATGAACGTAACATCTCATTTGACAGCACGACAGCAAACATGGCGCCTGAGAGAGTCACATCAACACATTCTCCTCTGCGCTGTCTCTGTCGGCTGCCAGGGAGGAAGCGGACTGGGTGAGGATTAGTAGGAAGTGACTGTGATCAGCTGTTGGCCATTTTCCACCATCCGCAGTTTTTACCCACCTGTCTTTGACGATGAGAAGTCGGCCTGTGAGATAGGAGTGAACCAGGCGCCACAACAGCCTTGGAGCTTGGACCGCGCGCACGAACAGTTTCGGCTTGGTGTGTTCACTTCAAGCGAAATGTTAAACAGGTCAGACATGATTCACTTAAACCTGCTTAGTGTAGCGTGACTGGAAAAATTGTCTTATCTGTGAGTTGATGACTCGTTTTGGTTAGTGGATGTCCACGACGAGAGCAGTCATGGTTAAGAGGACAAAGGGTAGAAGTATTTGTCCTTCTAGAACGACTGGTTATGGCAGAGAATTTAAATAAACTTCATACGTTCAAGGGGGACGCATAAGATTGCAAGGCAACTGCCATTATGACAAGCAATTTTTTTTGGTATGTGTGTAAATTGGATAATTCATTAAGTGTAGTGCACAGAAACAGAAACAGCGCAATGAATGGTCCAATCTGTCTGTCTTTATTCATGGTGACATCATTATCCTGACTTCCCTTGTTGGACTTACCTTGGTTCACCGCTTAAATATTCACATAATGGTATAATAATAATTATATATATATATATATATATATATATATATATATATATATATATATATATATATATATATATGGAATACTATTAAAATATAATTATAAAAGATCACAGATGAAACTACTGGCAGAGTAAACAACCATCATTGTTGTAAACATGTTATAGTCAGCTGCAAATTTGTCAGAATACAAATAATGAACATATTAACGAAAAGGGTTCTTGAAAGCTCAAAATCTTCCTCACCCATTATTAAAAACAACCATTTGATCAGAATTGTTCCATCTGTATTTCATTGGAATTTGAGATCTGTAAGCATAACAGATGATAGCGCTGCAAATCTTTTGACATACTGAACTTTTTAACTGCCTTACTTCTAATCAAGTTAGTATAGTTAATTATTAGGGGTGTTAGAAAAAATCGATTTGGCAATATATCGTGATATTGCAGCGCGCAATTCTCAAATCGATTCGATATGCGGCCGAATCGATTTTTAAACATACATTTTGTATGGGAATATTCAACAAACCGTCTTACTTAGGGTTAGGATTCACACATTAAGCATGGAAGAATGTTATATTAATGGAACATTAAGCCTTAATATTTTATTTCAGTGTTGTTCAAACATAAAACAGACTGCAACCTGTTTGTTAAATGCAGTGGCTCAGTTATAAGCGTGAATTTTCAGATAAATAAATACATTTTCATACAAATCTTACAGTGTACATGTACAAGTTTACTGATTTTCTAAAAAATAAATTAATTATTAATTAAAAGTTAAATTTGTTTTTGCAATAATCAATTTATAGATTCGTATAGGGATTAATCGGTATCGAATCGAATCGTGACCTATGAATCGTAATACGAATCAAATCGCCAGGTACTAAGCAATTCACACCCCTATTAATTATCATTAGACTCTGGTTGTGTTGTGTTTCATGTCAGAAGTCACTTGACTAAATTAATCCATCTGTGAACTAACTAAGAAGAGCTCTGTCTGTTTTCAATCCACAGCATCGTAGGAATATTTTATGTGACAAATACATGTTTCCAGAATATATGTTAAACTTACGTGTTTGGCAATAAACTTAATTTTACAAAGTGATAATACAATCATATAGTGTCTTTTTTCCTTGAACTTTGCCCAGTCGGCCAAATTTTTGTACTGAAATGCACTTCTTAAGGTGCTTCTCTCTCACCCTCTACTTACTCCTCCGTCTCTCTCTTTTCCTTACAGTTTATGTGGGAGTGACATATAAGAACATTTTGTATCATATTACCCTTCAGTTATGTCATATTGTTTAGGCTTTATTATGGCCTTTTGTAACAAAACAAAGTGTACCTTTTCCCCCCAATCTTAAATTCCTATGTGATGTTGTTTGCACAGTATAAGCGGAAGTCTGTCTTATTTTAGGAAATATTTCATGTATGTTGTTTGATCTGCTTTTATTCAATTTAGCTTTGCTTCTAGACAAGAAAATACAGTTTGATGCTATACAATGTGAATTTATACAAATCAAAACTGTTGGTTGTATTAATGAAAGTTTAGTCGTTATATTATCATAATTTTATTGTTTAAAGTTGCAATATGTAACTTTCCCCCCCAAAATAACTTTACAATAAGCTTTTTATTTGACCATTTATGACTGAAATGCCCTCTAATTAGTAGATTAACACCTTAGTTGTTCACAATGGGTACTCCTGCAAGCTTCTTGCCAATAGTTTTAAGACTGGATTCGGGCCCTGTCTGCGGATGTGACGTAATGTGCATGGTGTGTATACGAAGAACGGATGTGCAGTTTCATTTTTGTCAACAGGTGGCAGTAGGGATTCGAAATTGAATATTCTACGTTCAGTAGCTTTAATGGAATAGAACCCCATTTTACAGTTCTCTGGCATTAACCTGCAAAAAATTGCTCCACAAAATTATATGGTTGGTCCTCAGATCTAGTAATTGATTTTCAAAACTGCTCTGCAAAGAAAAATATATATATTTTAAGCTGATAGTCATTCAGACCTATCACTGCGCAGGTCTTGGGAACCGGGACGATGGAGGCAGTCTTTTGGCAGGTTAAGAAGACGAACGCTAGTTGGAATGAAGTGTTGAAAATGTCTGTTAGCACCTCGGTCAACTGGTGGGCACAATATCTCAGGACTCATCCTGAGATATTGTGTAGGTCTGCAGCTTTGCATTCAGCCAGGGTTTCTGGTTTTTAGTGACAGTCTTGGTGGAGGAGACAGCATCAGCACATTTTGAGATAAAGCCCAGGACTGATGAAGTGTATTCCTTCGGG
Organism: Vanacampus margaritifer; assembly: GCF_051991255.1. Classification (NCBI taxonomy): domain Eukaryota; kingdom Metazoa; phylum Chordata; class Actinopteri; order Syngnathiformes; family Syngnathidae; genus Vanacampus; species Vanacampus margaritifer. The sequence goes on along the minus strand of NC_135445.1, from coordinate 18,762,823 downwards.
TTCATTTCTCTCTCCTGAGTATTTGCTCATTGGCGACAAATGTGGGAGGGTTTAATCAATTTCACATGGTTAAAATCACCTGAAACCACATATAATGCCAATGAGTGTTTGGATTGTAGAAAGCTATTGGTGTTGTGAAGCTCATGTACACCTTGCTAGCATTAGCATTAGCATGATCTCTGGGAGCAACATACATTCTTCAGGGATGACTTGGCCATGTTGTCGTTTAGACACTTTTCCGCCAATTCCTCATCTTGCAAATGTGTAACAGTTCAGAAACCTTTGAGAACCTTTGGTATTCTGTTCACAACTTTTACCCACTAACATAGGCATCAAATACAATTTATGTGTCCTATAGACTTCTTGTAACAGCTTTAACAAGACACAAGGTTATGTGCTCTTTGAGATTTATAAAATAACAGTGAGGCTTCTGGTCACTCATAGCATCAAAATGTTTAAGTTGGAATCCTGTGCATTTGTTGTCATTGATTGGTTCTTTTCCCCTCAACATTCTGCAGGTAACCTACCCTCTGCTACCCAGCCTCTCACTCTCATTTAGTCCTCATTCCCACTTGCTGCTTATGTCGTCATCATCACCAGTAAAGCCCTGTCCCGAGTCTGGACTTTCAAAAGCACTGGACTCTCTGTCCATGTCTTCCCTTTTATCTGGGGAGTTAGACGAGGATTGGGTCGAAGGACGAGAAGGAGGCCAGGACGTGGATGGTCTCAGAGACCTTGAAGTGAACCCATATGATGGTCTGCCTTTTTCTTCTCGCTACTACACCCTACTGCAAGAGAGGCAACAACTTCCAATATGGACGTTAAGGCAGAATCTCCTGGAGCACCTGGAGAGTCACAACATGGTGCTGCTAAGTGCACCCAGTGGAGTAGGAAAGAGCACCCAGGTAAATAAATACACCGAATCACATTGTTCCACGAGAAGAAATTGAATTTATATTCTGAGGAGAGACGTTAACTCATTTGCTTGCAAAAACATATAAATGCATTCTATTTGAAATATTACCATGCTCCCAAAAACGTTTTAAATGTTTTTTTAACGCTAGAGCATACAGAAGGCTTTGATGCAGCTTAAGAACTGAAGAGAGTACTTGAAACAATGGTAGTTATTACAAAAACGGCCAGCAGGTGGCAGCAGAGTATAAGGGATCAACCAGGTCCATGTTGCAAAAAACTTTAAACTGTTTTGTTAATAATGATGAAACTTAGCTATATTCTAATACAAATTGCTGCAAAACGGAAACAGATAGAAATATATATTTTTTCCTGTTAAAAGAAGAGGCTGATCTTTCTTTTGGTAGGTTCCATGTCTTTATGGCAATAGAACACAATATTCTGTGGGCCTTGCAAAATCAGTTAAATCCAGTAAAACAGCCGGGAGCGAAGGGGGTTGCTTCAGTGAAAATGGCTGGGAGTGAATGAGTTAAAGTGAGTAGCAAACATCCAACGATTACTATTTGTTGTTCAATGACGGGGGAAGTCAGTGCGTATAAGTTCAAAGGGGGGTCCAAGGAAAGCATGGTGGGTTGCTGGGCTAATTAAATGCTGGGGGAAAGCCTGATCATCCATCGCAACATTATTTTCTGCTGTGTTGTTTCGGTGACAAAAATCTTTTGGACTGAAATCAAAAACGCACTTTTGAAAAATGTTCTGCCCAATATTTTTTATGGCAAATTTTTTGATGCATCGCTAAAAAAATAACAGTATATCCATAACTAATAATGCTACAAAAGTTTTCACAGGTCACATGGACATCAATCAATAGAATTATTTGCTTACATATTATTTATTTTGATTCAAGATTTTTAGAATGTTATTACGTATTTATTTTCAAAGTAACTTTTGTTTTTATGTTTGAGTTAAAAATAAGTTAATACATGTTAATACCTTAAAACCTTGTGTTACATATCTTGTAGGATCATCAGCCGTATGAGTGAGGGGTTACTCATGGTATGTTGGTGTTGCACAAGACAAAAAAGCTTGTGAACCACTATTCTATTCCACTAGTCTTACGTTCTACAACCTTCTGCTGTAACCTGAACACCTAACATCAGCAACTCAGGGGATTTGTTTTCATTTCTCCTGCCGCAATGCCACTTGTATTTATTTCCACAAAATAAAAAAACACTCTAGCAGATAAAACTGATGATTAGTGGGCACAATGTAGAATTTTACTTTCACACAAGATTCCCTCATATGTTGTAATTGGAATGGTCGGTCATCTTTTCAATGTCAGTGGTTTGCATAAGACCTCACTGATTTATTTATTTATTTCACCACTGGATGAGCACAGTTCACACTCCTGCTTCACTGTCAAATATTCTGGGGTTGAATCTTAGCTTGGACCTTTCTGTGTCGAGTGTGCTTGTTCTCCATGTTTGCAAGGGCATGCATTAATTATTAAACTCTAAATTGTCAATTGGTGTGAATGGTTTATGCTGCATGTGTCCTTTGTTTAACTGGCAACCGCGGTGTAGAGTGTATTCCACGTCTTGTCCAAAGTAAGCTAGAGCTAGATTCCAGCTCACCTGTGACCCTGAACAGGAAAAACATAAAAATAACATAACAAATAAATAAAAAGATAGATGGATCTGCATGTTATTCCTAATGCCATCCTTTTCCAGCATATTTATGTGGTGATTATTCTTACCTAATAAGGGTTATAAACTCATCTCATCTCAACATACAGTTGTACTAAAAAAATTACATACTGTATGTAAATTTATGAGCACAAACGTATGGTGAGAAAAAGATTTAAAGCAACACTAAGGAACTTTCAGTTTACGTTGATTATGGCGGCGCCATGTGGGCAAAAGCTGTAATGTTATGCCTGAAGGCAGACCACATTTCCCATGAGGACAAGCGCATTGCGTTGTTTTTTTTGTTTTGTTTTAGCTCACGCCAGCAAGTGAAAGCCAGGCCAATATTAATCCTTGACTGTCCTTTTATCCGGGTAGCTTTCCATTTTCTTTTTTGTCTCCTCAGACAAAACTTTACAGTTGTTTTGCTGCTTCAGCCAGGAAAGCAGTAATCGTGCGTCGACATTCAAACTGACTTCTGTCTTTGTAACAAATGGGCAAAGGGGGAAGTGACGTATGCCATAAAGCAGTCACCACATTTGTAGTTTTTGTTTTGTTTGGCAGTGTTCCTACCATTCTCCTCAAAGTTGCTTAGTGCCAGTAAAATTGATACAGACCCCCTCAGGCCATGGCAAAGGTACCATTTAACTAGTTTTAAGTCAATGTTTCATCAGAAGAGATATGAAAATATTTTATTAAGATTGAAAAGTTCCTTAGTGCTACTTTAATGCCAATAAAATCCTAAATACTGTGGTAATTGTTTTAAGGCTTTCATAGGGTGAAATGGATATGAGTAGAGATGTGTATGTGAAATTTGGTGACGATTCATAGCATTTTTGCTATTTTTGCATTTTTGGGTATGTAAATTGTATCTGACCTGCACAAGGAACAGCAGAATCATGCTTAAAGCAGCTCCAATATTTCTTTAACTTTTATCCACCAAATGTATTTGATGATGAATTTGATAAATATTGGACTGAAATGTAGAAATTATTTTAGTTTAGTTTAAAAAATGGATATGTATTGTCCCTTTTAAAAAAAAATAAAATGTGTTTTCTCCTGTAGAGCATATAAGATATGTACTGTATTACCTGTCTTCCACTTGGTGACCTTTCTGTGTCTTATTCTTTTCTTCTAGGTGCCGCAGTGGTGTGTGGAATATGCTTTGTCCTATGAATTTTCTCAGGGCCTGGTGTGTTGTTCCCAGCCTTATTCAGTGGCAGCAGTGAGTCTGGCCCTTCGTGTGGCAGATGAGATGGACCTCAGCTTAGGTCTGGAGGTGGGCTACGGGGTGGCTCATGATGACAGTTGTACGCCAGATACCTTGCTCAGGTCAGGACGCATGACAAAGGCTAATAACATATTGTACATATAATACTGTGTCTGTATTGTCTGGATATACTGTTAAAGCAGTTTGCTTCTTAACTCATTCACTGACAGCACAGTTAAAATGGAACTTTGACGTCGATAACCGTCAATGGCAGTGAATGAGTTAATATTTTTTTGCTGCGTCAACCCTGAGGAACAAGAAAACATTTTGCGCATCCCCAACTCTCCACTACATACATAACATAATTAGTTAATTCTAGTAAGTGCACTTCTGCAGATGAGCTAATACTCCTTGCGCACTCTCTGACAATGAAAGCACCACTGCCACCTACTGTGTTGGATATGCAGTTACACTGTAGAATGAAAAAAAAAACACCTTGCTCCTTGAAATCACACGGTCGTTCAGTCGATTTAATCATCTTGTTTATTTACTGTACAGTCAGGATCAGGACTGGCCCGGGCCACACATTTGTGTATAGTTGACAGACACCAAACAATTATACCCTAAAAATTCACCCCGAAATGCTGATAAACATTTAATAAACAGACAATGGGAGAAGGTGAACCCGACATCCACCAAAATTATTTTAAAAATTTTAAGGAAAATAGGCAACTGTATATGCTGAGAAACCTTGGTTTATTACCAATGGCAGCACAGAACGTCCCTGGAGTGAACAACATTGCGTTTGCTGTTATGTCTTATTTTGCAGATTGGTCGGTCTGCAAATGATCATATTACAACCAATCACTGATTTTGTATAAATTGCAAAATCTACTGATCCGATCCAGCTAATCAGATCTGTGTAAAGTCTATTCACTACCATCTAGTAGACCTTTTGCCCTCTTACTGTATTTGCTTCTATTGACACATCTTGTATTTTACAAAGATTAGGACATCTAAATCTCAACTACACAAACAATTATTCTTACTTTTAAAAACACCACCAAAACACCATAAACCACCTCATTTGAAGACCATGAATCTGATACACTGGTCTAAATAATTTCCTTTTCATTTGTTCCCACTGTATAATGGAGTCAAACTAGGTCACAGTATTGGATTACACCAGTTTTGTAAAATGTCACATGATCCATGTTTTATTTGCTGCCACACCTTGAATGTTCTTTGTTCCCTGCAGTTTGAAGTGGCAGTAAATGTGTTACAGTACTGTCGTGTAATTTAATACCTGTGCTGCTACACTGTGCTTCCAAATGATGAAATAAAATTAATGTGCATTTTGAGTGGTTAGCATCTAAGTATGTATCCTAGATATAGATATTTTTCTTGGAAATATTATTGATGACAATTATCGCTAAATCTTGATTTGAATTCATATTTGGTTAGGGCTAGCTCATAAGAACTTGAACTTTGGAATGTGTGAAGGTTTGAGCCCCTACGGATAAAATAATGCCAGCTAGATATTGGAGAGATGCTAGTCCTCTTCCCAACTACTGTCGAGGTGCCTTTTAGCAAGACACCCTCCCTCCATGTCTTTTGGGCATAAAAGGTTCAGCACTGTTCAACGCTGACATCCCTCCTTGCCTGTCTTCTTTGTTTCTATCTTAAGATTTGTTAGTGACACTCTCCTGTTGGAGGAAATGATGTCGGACCCCTTGCTGCATCAATATGGCGTCGTGGTTTTGGACGAGCTCCAGGAGCGCACAATAGCAACGGATGTGCTGCTTGGCCTGCTGTGCGACGTTTGCCGTCAGAGGCCAGATAATTTCCGTGTGGTTCTTCTGACTTACCCGAGTCTTGCCTCTCGGCTCGCCTCCTTCTTGGGCCCCTCTGTCCCTCACCTCTACATCGAAGGCCTCTCTTGTGAGGCACCTACAAATGGGCAAGAAAAGGGAGGTGTGGGAGAGGAGGAGAGGAACTCTGTAAACCTGAACAGGATGGAGCTTATGTATCGGGAGCTTTCACCTGGGAAGGATCCTGAGGTTACTGCTTGTCACATGGTTCTAGATCTTCATCGAAGAGGAGAGGAGGGAAATATGATGGTGTTTCTTGCTAGCGCACAGGTACAATTTTTATGCTTGTATTCTGCAGAACACATGAATTCTACAGTAATTAACTCATTCACTCCCAGCCATTTTCACTGAAGCAACCCCCTTTGCTCCCGTTATACTGGATTTTGACTGATTTTGCAAGGCCCACAGAATATTATGTTCTATTGCTATAAAAATGTGGAACCTACCAAAAAAAAAAATTGAGTCTCTTCTTTCATCAGGAAAATAAGTATATTTTTATCTATTTTGCAGCAATTAGCATTAGAATACATCTAAGTTTCATCGATATATTCACATTCCTGGTGAAAACACTGTCAATAAGAGCTTGTTGCAACATGACACTGGCTGATCTCTTATACTCTGCTGCCACCTACTGGCCGTTTTTTTGTAATAACTACCATTGCTTTAAGCCACTTCTTCATGTCAGAAGCCATATCAAAGCCTTCTGTATTTATAAAAAAACAAACTAACATAAAAAAACGTATACATACATTTTTGGTTTTCAATGTGTTAAATGGAAAGCTGGTCTTTGTTGTAGCAAATCTTTCAGCCAATTTTTGTTGTTGTTCATCAAAGGGAGAATATTTTTACCATAAACTATGAAGACTCCTTTTAACCTAGGATCACAAGTAGGCTCTGTCATATGTCGGATGTTGGAAGAAACAGACTAATATTCTGCAATTTGTTTTTATGTGAAGGAAATAGAGGCTTGTGCGACACAGCTCGAGGCAGAGTGTGTATCCCTGAGTCCTCAACTTGGTTCTCTCAAGATCATACCCCTCCACACCGGACTGGGTGGGCTGGCTCAACGAGTGTACAACACTGAAGTGTCCACTCACAAGGAGAATGACGGGTCCGAGGGAAAGGGCAGCACAATGCTGGGTGGGGAAGGTCCAGCGATCCAGAGGAAAGTGATTATCACGAATAGCCTTGCTGAGGCTTCTTTCTCCCTCCCAGCCATTCGCTATGTCATAGACACAGGCCTTCAACTCAAAACTGTAAGTTTCTGGTCATAAGATACTTTTTAAGGCCCTCTAAAGCAAGTACTTTTATCCACTTTAAAAACAACCTTTACTATTCGTGAAAAGCAGGAGCTATTTGTGTACGAATTAGGGATAGCTCGATACCACATTTTCATATCCGATACCAGTACTGCAGCCTTGAGCTCGATACTGATCCTATACCGATCCGATTCTTTTTCTCACGCTAAGAGTTGTTAATAATTGGTGGATGTAATTTGTTTTTCCGTTTGTGTTTCCTTTTACACAAACACAATTGATACTTTCCTGGATTGCGATCGCTTAAAATTCTGACTCAACCGGCCATTTACATATTGTGTTTTACAACAGCACCTATCAGTATTTACAATTCTACATGTACCACACTAGATGAAATGAATAAGTGTGTCGACTCCACCTTCTATGAGGCAGTCGATGCACTGCACGCCCGCCCTGTGTGACAAAGTGTTGGAACGCTTTCTTCACCATTTTGTAATTTTTGCCCCCTAAAATTTACAATAAGGCATTGGTACCAGAACTTGGTGCAAACTAGTATGTGCTGTGGCATGTCGCGCAAAGGGAAGTTGAGGGTATATGATATAGTTCAGGCTTTGGGATTGAATCGGACTGGTTCTAATAAAAACAATCCGATTCCCATCCAGTCATTTTGGCCTGGTCTGACTGGATATTGTTCTAGTGGATCGGATTGGACCATCCTAGTACAAACAGATTTGCCTGCCAGTTGCAACTATGATTTGATTTTGCAAGTCATGCAGTGTAATCTGTAGAGCTCATATAAAGTCACTATAAAATTAATAAGACATCACCAGTTGCTGTTGTTGCAAAGAACCACCTCACATCTGTTTGTCTGTCTGTCTATTTTAGGTTTACAATCCTCAGATAAGAGCAAACTCGCAGATCCTGAAGACAATCAGCAAAACACAGGCAGACATGCGAGCTCAAAGAGTGAATAGCAACCTTCCTGGTAAGTCAAAGGTTACTGCTGCACTAGTAAAAGAGTGTAAAATCCATCACAGACATTACCAGAGATGGATGAGTTCTGCTACCGTGTGAATGTTATAATGACTTGGAACCGTTTTCTAAATGTTTTACATTTTGTTTCTTTGTAGGTTTGTGTTTGCGCCTGTACCCCCAATCTACGTATGATAATGGCATGGGGGAAGCTCATTGTCCTGGTGTAATGGAAGAAAATCTCAGCCACCTGGTTTTGTTGCTCAAGAGACTGGACATTGCTGACATGGGTCAATGCAAATTCCTAGACAGACCAGGTACCTTTTATGTGTATCAAAAAAAAAAAAAAAGAGAAAAAGCCTGAGACAATCTGAACCTTTTGTTCCATGGTAACCTGAAATCAACGCAGTCTCTTCTATCTTTCTCTGTTTATATTGAATTCCCTCTCTCCCAGCCCCGGAGGCTTTAATGCAAGCCTTGGAGGACTTGGACTACCTAGCAGCACTGGATGATGACGGCAACCTATCAGAAGTGGGCATCATAATGTCGGAACTGCCACTGGAGCCACATCTGGCTAAAGCCCTGATCGCAGCGTGCGAGTATGACTGTGTTGATGAGCTGCTCACAATAGCTGCAATGCTGACAGGTATAGAGCCAAAGTTAAACTGAAAGTATTATTCAATTGAAGAACGATCAAAATGGTCTCATCTTTGTCCTCTGTCAGCTCCTTCCTGCTTCTTGAGGCCAGAACCAAGCAAAGACGAGGCTGCTGTTGCTCACTGGCGAACTCTAATGCACAATGAAGGCGATCACATGTCTCTCATTAACATTTACAATGCCTACATGGAACGTAAGTTCACATGCACTCTGATTTTGTTACCGGAGAGCGAGAGTTGGTGGAGTCTGTTAGAGTAAATAACAGAGTTTATTGCATGATTGTGGAATGTAATTTAATATTACCAATACGTGTAAACAGAAGAGAATGCTATTAATGTACAGCGGCGTAACGGCAAGATACTTGAGCTAAGTCAGCAGATGCATTAATGACTTTTACTGCGTGTGCTAATTGCAGATAATCAGGATGAGGCTTGGTGCATGACACACTTCCTGAATCACGTGGCCTTGCGCCTGGCTGTGGTGATCAGGGCCGAGCTGCTGGAGGTCATGCAGCGAATTGAACTTCCTGTGTCACACCCTGCTTTTGGATGCCAAGACAACTGCACAAACATCAAGAGGGCTCTCATCTCAGGCCTCTTCCTTAAAGTAAGCTCACACTTTATTCAAAAATAGAACATTATTTCAAATTGATAGAGCAGAACATGCACAGGCATAAATTAATTGTGATTCAGTTAGTACTAGTTTGGTCCGTAATCAATCAGAATATACGCAAAAATGATGGTCAGTAATAGCAATTGTTTTATTTTGATTCAACACAATGATAATATAGTGATGTCTACTTTCATGGAGGACTACAGAGATTGGAGAAGTTTCTAACCTTAATGTTGTCACTTGTTTTTTGTGGAAAAAAAAATCTTCCATGTACACACAACACATTTATTTTCTGTAACTGAATCATGATTTGGGTTGTTTTCCTCCTCAGGTGGCTCATGATGTGGATGGTTCCGGCAACTACCTCCTGCTAACTCATCGCCATGTGGCTCATTTGCACCCGCTTTCTTCGTACCTGTGTCGTCAGCCCTGTCCCGCCCCTCCTTCTTGGGTTCTCTACCACGAATTCACCATCTCGTGTGACAACTGCATCTGCATCATATCTGAGGTCCACCCACAGATGTAAGTCAAATAACGCATTGACACATTACTGTATTTCATATTTACATAGGTCAAATGAAAACACACACACACACACACACACACACACACACACACACACACACACACACACACACACACACACACACACACACACACACACACACACACAGCTAAGATACTTAAAACAATAATTACATAAGTAAAGTTAATGCCAAGTGTGAACTCATCAGCTATGTAAATATTGTTTAGTAATACTGGAATCAATTCACCTATAGCTTATGAATTATAGTTATTTGTTATTGTTGACATAATAATACAATGTTTTTGTGTGTGTGTCCTCCTATTTACTTCCACCTATACGTCCGTAAAATGGATGGAGTTTTTATAATCAATTATATACTATTATTACATTCTTCAAAATCAATGAATTAATCCACACTTTTGCTCAGGTTTTCATTTGCAAAAGGCAAAATTGTGAAACAAGATTTAAAGCTACTGAACGTAGAATATTATTTTTTTTATTTCTACTGCCACTTGCTGACAAAAAATGAAACAGCACATACACGTCTTCACATACACAACGCGTACATTACATCACATCCGCAGACAGAGCAAAAACTATTGGCCAGAGCCTTGCAGAAGTACCCATTGTGAACAGCCAAGGTGTTAATCTACTAATTAGAAGGCATTTCAATCATATATGGTCAAATAACACGGCTACTGTAAAACTATTTTTGGGGAAAAAGTTCCGTATTGCAGCTTTACAGTTTTTTTCCATAGGTTTGGCACATTTCTTAAAACTGAAATGACATTTTAAAAATACCGTGGACAAATCCCAAAACCACCTTACAATTAGTGCCAACTGAATGGCATTCTTCATTGCTTTCATCAAATTGCCAATGTCTTAGTACATGTCTCAATTGCCTCAGTGGATCTGTGCAAATGCTTGTGTACATTTAGCCTACAGTTAGCACAATGTGCCCACATTTAGCACATTTTCCAAATGGATAGATCTTGCTTATCAAACTGGTTTAGTTGTTTTTCAGTCTAATGGCTGTCCTCTCCAAAACATGTCAGCAAGATTTCAGTGTGTAAGTCATAATATGCAAAATCATCTGTTCAATTGTCAAAATTAGTCAAGCATATCACAGGAGATCAGTGCAGAGAAGATGGTTGAGACATTTCGGCAGTTTCTTTCCTCGCTGCATTGCAAGGCAAAATATCGGCTGTGACGTGGATGAAAACCTTTAGCCAAACAGAGAGCAGCGCAAGTACGTAATGGGCTCCAAATTCAGCCCCGGAATTTGAGTTAGAGAGGCCCTCAATGCACACTAAACAAAGGCAAATCCACCCACAACCCAGCCCGCCGCTCCTCCGCCACCCCTGCCATGTTCCAATGCTCCAATGCTCCAAATACAAAACAATAAGCGGGGACAGTGAATTTAGGTCTCATCATTTTTGTGTTATAAACTGAAGAGAATCTTATGACATTGACCTTCAAAGCACTTTCAGATGCCATGTTGATGCCTGCCTTACTAAACTTGGTATAAAAATGTTAACGTTACACTGCCACAAAAAAAAAAAAGACAGAGAATTAACCAAACCAGCTATTTTGACTGTACTAAAATGTGAACTACTTTTCAAAAATTTTAACATCAGATATGGGTTATTTAGAAGCTCAGGAAACAAAATCCAGAAACTTTATGTAACCAAGTGGTGCAGATATCCATGCAAAAATAAATAAGGCACACTCCATCCATAAATCCATACATTATTGTGTAGCAGTTAATTCTACGCATAATACAGGACAATTGCCGACCAAGTACAACAGCCCAACACAATCTGTACAAGTCTGCTTACTAGTAGCTCCTGCTTCATTCGGTTCCTTCTCCTCCACCTCCTCCTTCAATGAGGCCAACATACCTTCCCCGTCCTCCTTCTCCTCCAAGAACGGCACCACCTCCTCACCACTATGACTGGAGTCACCCAGTCCTTCAATACTTCCTCCACTAGTGGCTTTAACAGCTGATTTTTCTGCTGCTAATGATAAATCTATATGTAATCATAATAATGTTAGCTATTGCGTTCTTCATACACCTAGCAATCGATCTAAGAAAAAAAAAACACACACACATACATATCTCTCTTGCACAGACGACCCCCGCTACACACACACACACACACACACACGCTTCTGGGAAAGTAATCAAGCTAATTTGTCCACATATCAAATAATATGGAAGCATTCCTTAACTGCCAACTGTGAAGTGATCAAATCACAGATGTAGGTCTTCTTGATGATTTTTTGATGGTGAGCATTGCAACAACAATCAATCAATGATGCTCCATAACAAAATCATTTGCATTAAATGTACGGACTACTTGATGTAATATTGAGCCATATTAAATGTGCTTTCCACCGGGCTGACCTGTCAACAACGTGCTGCTGGAACCTGCCTCAGCATCTTGGCACCCCCTTCCTCCACTAAAAAGCTCCGTAATTTTTGCACATTTGGTTGCACTTTCATGAAGCATTTTTATTTTCTTCAATCTTATTTTTTAGGCATCACCCATTTCCTTCTCACCTGCCTTCTTTCTTTTCGACATTTTTCTCTCTTTTCTCCCTTGCTATATCTTGCTTGAAGCAAGCTCCTACAACTAAGGGGGCCGGGGGGCTGGTGTGGCTCGTGCACTCTTGATGTGCTCGTGCGCTAATGTTTGTAATTAATTGGCTGCTGCAGCGCTGCTTATTATTGGTCACAAAGCAACAATCAGAGCAATGTGTGACCAACTGGCCGTTGATGTTTCGTCAGAGTTTGCGTTTTAAGTTGACTTGGGCGAGTCACTCCATCAGGCGCCAGCCGTGTGTGTCCTCCACGTAAGTGGCGGCCGGTGAGCGCGGTTGCGTCGCTGTCGGGGACTTGTTGTGGCTTTGTTGTGGCTTTGTTCATAGCGTCTCGGCGAGTCGGCCTGTATTTATAAAATAGTGGGCTGGCTGTACATATATTTTCTCAAAAGATTCTTTTTTTTTTTTTTCCAGGAGAGAGAATCTTAAAAGATTCATATGTGTATTGTAAAACACGAGGGGCGCAAAATATTATTATTATTATTATTATTATTATTATTATTATTATTAACAATAAACGCCGGTCCAAATCGGCCTTGGACAGACCGCAACCGGTGGCCCACCGGGGAAATACTCAGTCAGTACCCTTCGTGGGTCAGTCCACCCCTGGAGCAGCGTATGGATGGCCAAGAGGAGGAAGGTGACAATAGTGACTGCACAATGAATTCTGTAGAGTAAATTTGACTCTATTTTGAGTGGGACCAAATAGACTCCTAGTCCACCCCTGGAGCAGCGTATGGATGGCCAAGAGGAGGAAGGTGACAATAGTGACTGCACAATGAATTCTGTAGAGTAAATTTGACTCTATTTTGAGTGGGACCAAATAGACTCCGGTTTAGAATAATATTTACACTTTTTCATAAATCTACAGAATTCAACTTACACTTTCTTTCGTTGCACTCTACTGTCTAAGTAACTTTGTGTGAATAAAAAGTGTTGCAATTTCCTTGACTGGGTGGAGTATGTCAAACCGCAAACTTTGAATATTGACATGAACAAATATTGTGAATGTCATACGCAAACATTTATTAAATGCTTTACTTTAATGCATGTAGTTATGTTTATTGCTCAAACACAAACTGTGCTCCCTTTAACGTAGCCATCCACTGTCACGCTAAAGGATATGGTCAAAATGAATGGTGTGATTAATCTGCGTTAATACATGATTAATGCGATAATTTTCTTTGATTCATTAATTAGTTAATGCTTTGACTTTGACAACACTAGCATAAATGTAAGTCAGTTTGGCCAAATGAGTTTGCAGTCTTGAAAATGTTTCAAGAAATGTGCCAAACCTATTGATTAGCTAGGAGCTAGCACTGGGTCATTTGTCCCCCTCCACCCCCTCGATTAAATAAAGTTTGGGGGGTTCAAGACAATTTTTTTCTTAAAAAATCCTTTATACATCCCCGTTGATGTCCAGTGCTTCCACTAGCAGCAATGCTGCTAAAAGAGAGGAGCTAGTTTAAGCAGAGTGCTGCCAATTTTGCGATTTAGTCATTGTATTTAATGACTTTTCCAGTCATATATCAACCATAAAAAAAAATAAAAAAATAAAAAAACAACTAGTTATTGCTACTTACTACTTAGTAGTTACTAATTCACTGGTAAGAAACGGATAATTTGAGTAGATACGTTTATTTTGTTGGCCACCTGAGCCACGTAGTTTTATGACATTAAATTGTTAATTATTTAAAACGTTATTCATTAAGATCGGCATGGGCTGATTACCTGTTTGCCGGTTTATCATGGTTTTAAAATGTCATGGTTTCAATAACCAATAATAGTGGCTGTCGCCGATAATGAGCTCTTCTTTTTTGAGGGGACGTCAAAGGAGGGCGCAACATGATTGGCTGCATGCAGAGTTGTGTAAACGAGTCGACTCTTTGAAGCGATTTGTCTCCAATTAACTTTTTTCCCTCCTTCTTGGCATGTAACGGAGGGGGGTGAGGAGGGTTTTGTCTGATTAATTGTATTGTCCCTAAAAGGAAAAAAAAAATGCCAGTGCGTACAAGTTAGCCCCAAGGACAACATGAGTAGCCCACGGGTCTGTTCTAAAAATAGGTCAAATGTGATGGGACACTGTGACTCACTAAGAAGAATTAAAACAAAGGAAGACTGTTAAAATGTATCAAACTTAACAGGATTTTTTTGTACCAAATATGTTTTTTTTTTTAAATATAAAATACATTGTGTTCATTTGGGGAAAATGCTGTTTTTATTTACCAAACTATTTCAAAGAAGGTCATTTTAGAGCGATATTTGTCTCACGGTTATCATGCCGTCAGAATCTAATATCATCCCATGCCTCATTAAGAATGATATTTTCCAGAAGGAAACAATTATTTCTGAAGAACAAGTTTTTTGGGTGCATTTTCAACCTCCGTTACCTTGTGTCGCAGGCTTGTGGAGCTAACGCCGCAGTACTTCCTGGGAAATCTGCCCTCTAGTGATGGCAAGGATCTGCTCATCAAGCTGAGGCAGAATACAGAGCCTTACTCTTCCCAACAAGATCGAGTAACGGACGGTCGCAGCAGGACCCACACAGACGCAGACACGGATGGAACGGGAGATGCTCAAAATCAGTCTGGCACTGAGCTCTGTGTTGTCCAATGAACACTCAACATCATTGATGGATTGATAAGATTGATCTTAAATTGGACTTTTATCATTTACTGGTAGTGGAAAACACTAATAGATTTTAAATTTAAGTTCTCTAATGATTTGGGGAAAATGCAAACCTCATGTCTTTGTCCTTATTGCGGTGTACTGTAATGTTAACTTATTTATAGAATTCTGTCAGTTAAAAAAAAAAATCACTGATATTTTACGTTTCATGTTGATGGGGAATTTGTTTCTTTCTTTCATTCTTCAGAGTACATTTGAGAAGCTTTGAAGAGTCTTTGTAGGGGAATGGGAAGATGATAATATTTAAATTAACCTCTGAACTGTTATTTCTAGGAAAATGCAATATGTGATGTTGCACTTTTGGGGAAAAATAAGTCACCAGACAGTACATTGTAACTTTTATATATATATATATATATATATATATATATATATATATATATATATATATATATATATATATATATATATATATATATATATATATATACTTAGATACTGTTTGTACAGTCTTTGGAGATCCTACCTTACATCTTATGTCTGGCACCTCAGCAATAATGAAAACCCTCTGTTTAATGTGGACTCCTGTCTGTTTATTGCATCTCTATGAAGTGCAGGGTTCCCACAGATCCTTAGGCATTGAATCCATGAATCTTTTTTTAAAGGCCTTAATTGGTATAAAAATGTCTTAAATCAATTTTCAAAAGTCTTAAGAAGTGTTAACACATGATACGTAGGATTTTATAATCGTAAATAGCCTCAAAACTCAAAATAAATTAACATTCTTAAGAAATTTTTTATTTACCGAACAATATTGGGAAGTTGGGTTTAAATTTAATTTCAGATGGAATTAAAAGTCTTCAGTTGTAACTTGCCTTAAGATGTTGGAACCCTTGTATTTTCTCACCAAATACAAATTTGTTTTAAACATCTTGGCTGAATTGTGATTTTCTTCAGTGCTTAAAATGGCTTTTACAGACAAACTGTACAAATACACACAATTACA
Organism: Vanacampus margaritifer; assembly: GCF_051991255.1. Classification (NCBI taxonomy): domain Eukaryota; kingdom Metazoa; phylum Chordata; class Actinopteri; order Syngnathiformes; family Syngnathidae; genus Vanacampus; species Vanacampus margaritifer. Next base: position 18,746,884 of record NC_135445.1, on the reverse strand, counting down.
CGTACATTGGTGCACATTTTTTTTGTCCTGATTTCATGACTGACTTAGATGTAGCAGCTGTGTTTAAACCTACTTTTACTTTTAAAAGGCCAGTGTGAAAAATGTTTTGATATTACAATGTTCATTTAAAAACCCACTATTAATTTCTATAATATGCAAAAAATATGATCTATCACATTTTTAAAAAAATATAATCGTAGGTCTAGTAATTGCTAATTATAATACATATAATACTTACAGGAGGCTGACATGTTTTGCCGCCATCCATCTTTCTGCTACGGATACCTGACGGAGAAGTATTTTGCGAACATAGTAATTGGTGGTAGGCTTGCTAAGTGTGGTCTCGCTTTAATATATGCCACGCAGGAGGCGGGACTTCCGACTTTCGGGTTTTCACACATCAGCTTTGTTTCCGGTTTGCGACGACGTGTTGGCCGCGTCCCAGTACTTGCGCTTCCTTCCGCCTTTGTGCCCCTCGGATGCGCTTTCCCGTTGACGGGTGCGAGTGTGTAGTGTGTCTGTCTCCGAAGCATTTCAGAGAGCTGAGACGCCCTGCGCAGGGGTGGGGGTGCGAGTGTTGAAATGCGGCCAGCAGTGGCCGGATAGGCACTGATGTGTGAAACCCGGAAGTCCGTGGCATCTACCCCGTATGCGTGACTTTCAAACTTAGGTTCTTGCATTCTATTCTTTCACCAGTTTAAGACCCTTTACTTACTCCTCATGGACTAAATATTGACTTTGACCTCAAATGGTCAAATTGTCGTGTTTATTGTATTCTATTCTATATAAACTTTTTGTACATATTTTTCCTTTGTATTTTGAAGAATGGGCCCTTTTTGCACTGGGCCTTTAGATTTATTGGCACCACCCACTTTTTTAAGACACATACACCTTTATTTATCCCACAGTGGAGAAATTCACAGCGTCACCAGCAGCAATACACATCATCACACATTATATATAAATAATATGTGTCACAAAAAATACTTATGTAGCCTATAGTTAAATAAAAACTGAGAAAAACAGTAGTGCAAATAGATGGCATCATCATCATGAACACATTTGTTAAATTTGAAATTAAAACATCATATCACACCACATCAATTGTCTTCCAAGAATACAACTGATTGTAAAGTCTAACAGCAGCGGGTAGGAAGGACCTTTGGTACCTTTCCTTGTTACAGCGTGGGTGAAAAAGCCTAGCACTAATGGCGCTCTCCATGGCTCGAACAGTCCCGCACGGGGGGGGGGGGGGGGGGGGGGGGGCGTTACCCTGAATAGATGACAGCTTTGTCACCATTCTCCTTGCCTACCACCTTTACCGTCTCGAGACTGGAGCCCAGAACAGAGCCCGCCTTTTTCACCAATTTGTTCAGTCTCTTCCTCTTCGCAGTTGAGATGCTGCTGCTCCAGCAGACCACGCCGTAAAATAAGACTGAGGCCACCACAGAGTCATAGAAGGTCATTAAGTTTTTCCGCACCCCAAATGACCTCAGTCTATGTAGCAGGTATAGTCTACTCAGTCCCTTTTTGTACAGAGCCTGAGTGTTGTCAATCCAGTCCAGGTTCCCATTAAGGTGAACACCCAAGTACTTGTAAGCGTCCATTATCTCAATGTTTATTCCCTGCATGTTCACCGGAAGGGGTGGGTTAAATTGCCTTTAGTCAGGCAAAAATCCACCACCAGCTCCTTTGTTTTTCCTGCATTAATCAGAAAGCGATTTTCCTCACACCATGTCACAAAGTTTTTGTTCAGTTTTTGGTACTCTGTCTCATGAGTCATCCGAGAACTTTTGCAGGAGACAGTTCGTCGTGTGGTGTGAAAAGTCGGCTGTGTAAATGGTGAACAGTAGAGGCGCTAGAACAGTCCCTTGAGGCGCCCCCTACTACAGATCACCGTATCAGACACACGGCCGCTCGTCTTCGCATACTGCGGCCTATTGGTGAGAAAGATGACGGCGTCCTCAACTCCAATTCCCAGCTGGTAGGCAAATTGTAGTGCGTCTGCCAAAGTACTCACTAGGGGGCGCAGGTGGTGGAGGACCAGACTCTCCAGGGTCTTTGCCAGGTGGGATGTCAGGGCTACTGGTTGGTAGTGGTTCAAGTCACTAGGCTGAGATGACTTGGGCATCGGCACCATACAAGATGTCTTCCACAACAGTGGCACCTTTTTCAGCCTCAAGCTCAAGTTGAAAATACGCTACACAATTCCACACAGTTGCCTTGCGCAGGATTTGAGGAGCCTTGAGCTTAAGTCATCCGGACCAGTAGCCTTCTTGACCTTGAGCTTTGACAGGAGGTTATTAGAGCCACCTGGGCTGATAAACTCCAAGAAGAACAAATGATGATCTGTTGAAGGCTGTGCCAAACGTTATCGTTATATTAAAGGACATCCAAGTGTGTATGCTGTTTTTTGTTTTTGTTTTTTTGTGTGCAATCTGTTGCATCACCACTAGATGGCACTAAATTATATACTACCTTTAATATGCACGCTGTTGTGACTTCATCCATCCATTTTCCGAACCGCTTATTCGCTCACAAGGGTCACGTGGGTTCTGGTGCCTATCTCAGCTGGCTCCTGGCAGCAGGCGGGGTACACCCTGAACTGGTTGCCAGCCAATCTCAGGGCACTGTTGTGACTCACATTTAAAATGTATAGTGATGTATATTTAATTATGTGTATTTGCATGTATAGCATACATAGGTATTTAGTCATTCTTTTAAATTAGTGGATGTGATTTGTGTCCCAGCTGGTAAAAAAAAAAAAGTTCCTGAGTTGAGCAGACGCTGGCTGGCCGATCGTTGAGCAGAGTCGAGTAGAGGTGAGCATTCCCCACCAAAACCTGAGTGAGAGCTTATTGAGCACTGCAGAAAACTCTCTCCAGACATTTAGTAGCCTACTGTAATGCACTTTATGTGACAAGACAGCACGTCGTAGCACATGAAAACAAAAACACACGGGACCTTTGGCCGCCGTGTGTTAAAATGTTCTAAACTAAACTAAACTAAACTAAACTAAACTAAAACTCCACTAACCCAACTGCCCCCCCCCCCCAAAAAAAAATCTATATTGGATAACGGCCAAAGGAAAAGAGAGAGAGGAGAAAAATATAATTTGTTTTAATTTGTTGAAAATATAGTAACAGCAACAGATTAAAAAAAACTGTTGTGGGTGTATTCATTGATTTATGTAGAGCATTTGATACCATTGACCACTTAATGACTGTGAAATGGTGGCAGTTGCCATCTTTTTTTTGGAATTAGGCGTTTCATTGATTTCATATTTCTTGTCTGTATCTCACTAGCAGGCTGGGCTTCTCGTGTTTGGCATTGCGTCCCACTACACTAAATTTAGAGCTGCAGCTCAGAATCTACTCACATACAATGTAAAAATAGCAAGGAGGGAGACTTGCTTTCCACACAGCTAATACACAGCGCAGACTAAGTCTGGGCTTGTTTAAGCCAACAGCACAACAGACCAAGACCAAGAGACTGAAGACATTCGTGTGGCCCACAGGCCGTGAAATACTGTAGCGACAGACCAGCACCTTGGATACGTACTGCATTTGACCCCTATCTTTACTGTATAGCGTTGGATAAAGCTAACAAACACTCAAAGGGAAATCAACTGACTGGACAAAATACATCAGGTAAGTTCAGACTTTTTTTTTTTTTAATTGTTTTTCAAATTTGTACTTTCTAAGTACAAACTTGACCGTCTTTATTTTTGGGCTGCCGTCATCATGGAAAAAAAATAAACAAATTAAAAAATGTTAACGCCAAGTGGGATATAGTGGTACACACCAGTTTGTGTAAAACCGCAATAGTATAAGCAGGGTTTGGGAATCCAGGTCCAGAAAGTAAAATTCCTGAAACAGTTTGGCTTTAGCCACAGGTGCTTCTACTCAACAGGTGGCCACGAGCTTGTTTACCTGCCAGTTGAGTGGAAGCACATGTGGCTAAAGCAAGTTTGTGTCAGGGTTGTTACTTTCTTGACCTGGATTCCCCAACCCTCAATATAAGTGATAGTGATACGTATATCAAAATCTAGTTTATATTATCTTTGTGTCTTTGATTTCTGCATGTTGGGCAGGCTGCATCAGTTTGCGGAAGACCTGCCAGTTCTGACTTCATTTTTATGAAACCCAAACATCGTTCTCAGGTCTCATCTTTGCCCCTTCGAAAATGACATCTTTTTGTGACTGCATCATCTTAATATACTGAGGTCACTGTAATTGTATTTTCAGTGGGGCTGTCTGTGGAGATCAAAGATCATTGCCTAATTTTAGATAATACTTATTGAATTAGTCAGCTTCTCTCAACACCAGAGACACTGTTGAGCCCTAAGGTTCATCCTGCTGACAGAAGGATTAAAGGCTGATCCTCAATTTACATGTACGTAACTTTTGTGCACAGGCAACACAATTTATATTTATGATTATTATGATGATTATTATTATTACTAATAACATTATTAATATTAACATTAACATTAACATTATATATATACAGTATATATATATATATACATACTTACTAATAATTCTTAATAATCTTATTTATTTATTTATAATTTCCTCTATAAACATGATAAAAACTTGGCAAAAGATAAACATTTACAGTACATTGAAACCTATTATTCAAAACTAAACTAGGTCGCTACTGTACATTCTGTCCGGTGTAAAGTTTATATCAAGCAAAGCACTATATGTTTTATGTGATTTAAACATCAAGTTTAAAATGCATTACAAGTGATGTTTATTTGTTTATTGTTTATTTGAGTTGCTTTTGACAACCGCTTGTGTGTGTAAAAAGAGAGATGATATCTCATGTCACAGTTTGCCGAGTCATACATCAATGTGCAATTTATGGGAACTCAACCAAATACTTGACTCTGACACTTAATATTAGACATGTTGTAATTCCCTATCTCTGATAATACGGCTAAACCAGGACGCAAAATTCAAGGATATGCAACTTCAAGTGGCTCTAATCAATGTTTTAGCTTAACAAAGTATCCAATGACTGTGTGGACCATTTGAGAGGTTGCTCATCATGAGGAAATGTGGTATTTTGTTTCCTCATTTGGCTTTGGAGTCAAAATTAGATATGAACAACTCTTAGGGATCTATTTTAGTAGACAGTGCACATGCACTCAGGTGGGAAAATGGGCAAATTGCGGTTTTCATGCAGGTGCAAGCCTCCTTTATCTTTAATCTTCTTAGTGAGGTGGCCATGGTGATACAAGCGTCGTTCATTTTCAGAGGTGGCAAATCCAGGTCCAGGAAGTAAAAACCCTGCCACAGTTTGGCTTTAGTCACAAGACAAACTGTGGCAGGGTTTTTACTTTCTGGACCTGGATTTGCCATCTCTGCTCATTTTCCGGAAATGACAGCATTTCATTTTTATTTGTTTCAGGCAGTAGCAAAAGCAACAGTCATGTCATATTCCAACAAAAAACAAAAATGGTGACAAAGTCAATGTCAATGTCACAATCTTTTGTTAAATACCAATTAGAACATAGCATAAACATTTGCTATACCATAGCATTAACTAAAAATGCTGATTGTGATTCATAAACAAATTAAATGAACCCCAAATATATCTAATTCTGGTGTTTCGATTCCAGTTATTTTTACGGGGAGTTGTGGACACTCTTGTTAGATTGAAGTAATTTTGCAGTTCAAATAACAGTCAAGGCATTGTTCAGCACGGGGGTTTGTGTGCATGTGAAACTACACGAGCTAGACTTTTTTTGGTGAACTATTTGGATAGTAAGCTTCAAGAATGAATGAATGGATTTTTTTTATAATGTATAAACAGGATTTAAATGAATTGTAATTATGGGAAAATCATTGGTTCTCTGTATCTTAAAAAAAAAATTGAAACTCTGCTTTTAACATTCACAGAATTAGAAGATCAAACATCAATTCAAACTTTGCTTGTTAACGTTCACAATATTAGATCAATTGTTAACAAAATTTCTTCTTGCAATCAGGATGCTGTCAAAGAAAGGTGAGCAGAGGTCCTTCAGCAATGGGCGGCTAAGAGACCAATGGGAGAAGCGAGCACAGACAATAGCAGACCAGTGCAAACGGGAGGGGCAATTGAAGGAAAAAAGTTCCCTCAAATTGTGAGTATTTCATGTATAGACATAAACAACTGAAATCACAAACACACTGGTGACTTGTAACTGTAGTACTAGTAAGAGTAGATTTAAATACAAATCAAGTGAATTCAAGAAGTGTTTTATTTTCTCAACATTGACACATTGTTTTCCTTTGGATTTGCCTACAGGCTTTACTCAAAGTGGAACTATCACTGGGCTCTGGTGAACAATGGAGATCAGACAAAAGGTGAAACCTCCGACTTTCAGGGGGCTACTTCAGAGGAAGAAGAAAAAAACAAGCCAAGAATCAAATTCAAAATCGTACCTCCCCCTCCTCCCAAACCCAAGAGTAAACCTGCACCACCTCCTCCTAGGAGGGAATCGCCTCAACCTCTTATAGGAAAGCGTAGGGTTGAAGTGGACATTTTCCGGTTACACTGGAAAGAGTCCTGGATGAGTCTGAAACCACCAAAGTATCTTTTTCTTAAGGCCAATGAGATAAAAACCAAAACCCAAGGATTTACAACTATAGTTGTGGTCAGGTACATGTACAAACCTGTGGAATATGCATCAAAGCCTGAGTGCACATCGACTATTGGCTGGAGCCAGTCCTGGAAGCAGGTGAGTGCATGAAAATTACACATTCGACTTGTCTGTCTGTGTGAATGATGTCTAAGAAGTTAAGGCAAATGATCAAACATTGAGATGGCTACAGGACATCATCAACTGAGCCAAATAGGAATAAGAACATTGATATACCACATTCAGTCAAAAAAGGTGTTTTAAAATTCTTATTCTGTTTCACATACACAGCCCAAAAGAAGAGCCATAATGGGCACTACCACCACCACTACTACTACTACTATTACTACTATTACTACTACTACTACTAATACTATTAAACTTTTCTATAAACCAGTGACAGAAATTCTCTTCATAACAGTGTGGAGAACAAAGATAATTCGGTTTCAGAAACAAAAACGGTTCCCTTCGCTTTCTGCTTACTGTCAAGGTTCGATTTGTGAATGTCTTCCATTAATGGTCCTCAAGTATGTTCAGCTTACTACAGATTGTTCTTGTTTTGGTTCTGAATATGGAGATTGGATTCAGCTGCTGCTCAGTGGATGGCAGATCTTTTCTTCCCTGGGCCAACCCAAAACATAAAAAAAAATCCCCTTCCCCCCCCTCTCTCTCTCTATATATATATATATAAATTAAAGATACAAGAAAAAATGTTGAAGAAAAATGACTTTTTTGTTGTTGTCTTTTGATTTGGAAAAAGTACCAAAAAGTATCGAACTACATCCTGGTACCAGAACTGATACCAAAATGTTGGTAGCTTGACAAAACTATATATCGCATCAATCATGTATTAACGCAGCTTAATCACACTATTAATTTTGACCACATATGATCATTTAGCTGACAGCGGATGTTTACGTTAATGGGAGCACAGGTTGTGTTTGAGCAATAAACACAACTACATGTATTAAAGTAAAGCATTTAATAAATGTTTACGTATGACATTCAGCATATTTGTTCCCGTCAAAATATTGGGGTCATTTTTATTTTTATTTTAAATTATGCAAGTAATTAAATGATTAGAAAAAGAGGAGGAAGAGAATGGGCAGTGGATGAAAAAATGAAGACGTCCTCATAACATTAAAAGTCGAAATAATTAACACATAACAGGTGCTCTTTAAATTTGGCTGCTGCCCAAAAATGTTGATAAAACCCTTTTTAATTAAGCAATTAATCGTGATTAGTCAAAATTCTAAAATGCGATTAATCTGATTAAAAATGTAATCGTTTGACAGCTCTATGAAAAATATACAAAACAGGCTACATTGTGTCTTATTTAAAGGCCTTATTATGAAGAATAGGTGGTGCTTTGCAGATGTACTGTCAGGGGGACTGACTTAGAACTAGGGATGCATAGACACAGCTTTTCTAATATTGACACTTGGGGCTCTGGTATCCACCGATACTGAACAATACTGCAAGACAAAAGCGTTTTGTAAAAAAAAAATTCTGCAGCAAAATTGTCTGCAGTAAGTGAAAAAGTGAGTGGTCCACCTGCAAACATATTCCATCTCAATGAATTTTCCCAAAAAAAAAAAAAAGCTTCAGCAAAGTTCACGGGTATTTTCTTAATTCTACTACATTTCTCTTGCTGACATTCAAAATTGTATTTATAATATATATTAGTAAGACACTGATCAGTGATCATGTTAATGATTTATCATAATACAGTGGAACCTTGGAGTTTGAACGTCTCGGAACTCATACAAATCAGACTTCAACCAAAAAATCTGAGTAAAAAATGCCTCGGAGTCTGAACTCATTTTCGGAGTTTGAACACCCAAGCAAATCAAGCTAAGCTTTGAAAACGGTTAGCCGAGTGAAGCCGAGTGAAGCCGAGCAATGCCGAATGCTCACGTTGCGATAGTTGAGACGGTGCACTGCTCATTTCCATTCAGATCGTGAATGCCCCCGGAGGTGCTCAATACTCGCCAGTGCATTTAGATTTTTCCACGACAATTTTCTTTGCCATGGGCCCAAGGAAAAACATACAACGCTACAAAACACAGTGGAATTAGGAAGGAGATTATCGCGCTGTTGAAACTACCGTGATTACTTCTGTAAATACTGGCACGAGGATCCCCTTAGCTGTTCAACAACGTGCCTGACGTTAAAAAACGCACACAAGGACCGCTTAGTAGTCTAACAATATGCCCAATGTAAAATACACAAACTCAGCACTAAACCAAAGCTAGCATTAACATAGCATTTATCATCCACTGATGCCATCACATCACAACAAAAAAGGTAAGGTATTTTTTATTGTTTAAATACTGTACTGTACTGTAAATATATATATATAAAAAAAACATAAATAGGAATTAAAATAGGAATTTTCTGGTTTTGGAGCTTGGGAACAGTTTTGGAGGTTGAACAATTCGGACTTCAAATACTTCACAGGACCAAATTATGTTCGAACTCCGAGGTACCACTGTATTAGGGAAAGAGATAAACAGTAACATGCAGCACTATATTTCTATAAATCTCTACTACTGTTTACATTTTCAAAATATTGCTTATACAACATCACTAGGAAATCACAATGCTCCATCACTGGTAAACTAAACCCAATTCCCAAAAAGTTGGGACACTACACAAATTGTGAATAAAAACTGAATGCAATTATGTGGAAGTGCCAAATTTCAATATTTTATTCAGAATAGAACACAGAGAACAGGTCAAAAGTTTAAACTGAAAAAAATATATAATTTTAAGGGAAAACTATGTTCATTTTAAATTCCATGGTGTTTGGGTTTGTATTTTTGGAACAGGCCGGGCTTGGAACAAAAGATGCTAAAAGGCTTTCCAATCGAGGGTAAATGGGAGGCAGCATTAGACTGGCAGCACTCCTACTAGCGTTATTTTGCCGTGATTGGTCAATCGCCGAAGCGATATATTATTGGCCTTACGTGAAGGGCTATTTCACTGTGGTTTCCTATCAATAGGTTACTTTAGCGTGATGTGTACGTTGCTGAGAACCGGCTATTTTGCCGTGAGTCATGTTTCCTTTCTGTCTCGCTTCGCTACGTGGCTTTGTTGCCGGCCACGACGATAACTGCTGCGTTTGGCATACGTTTCAATGAGTTGCCCGAACGGAAATCATGCAATGCATACATAATAAAGCCATAAAAATTACGAACAAATTATGTTTACTTACTAATTTTTCACTGTCGGCAAGGCTCCTGTCCACTCGTTACCTCCATGAAGTACAGTTGCGTGTGTGCAAATACCCCGTTGCATTATGGGGCGAAAAATGACGAACCTAAATCATGCACTGCAGACATAATGAATTATAAATGTTACAAGTAAACAATGTTTTTTTTCTATTTAATTTTGAAACGAATTGGCAATGTGGCCCAAATGCCTAAAAAAATAGGTTTTGTTGTCACTCGCGCATGCGCAAATAATAACCCGTGGCATGATGGGAAGTTATGATAACTTTGTAGCATTTAGCCTACAAGTACATTCGAACATATTTCCGAGTATGTTTGAACATATTTGCAAATACGTCTGAACGTATTTGCGAGTACATTCTAACATATTTGCAAGTACGTTCGAACGTACTCGCCAGCCCAAAATGTTTACTCCACATTGGCAGCTCTACGTTTGCGTACTAATCAGCGTCAGAGTGAGGAGCGTTTTCGAAACATTACAGATGAACTCGTCACCGTGGCCACAATATTTGCTCACTAAACATCAAATTTGGACATTTTGTAGTCACAAGGGTCTTCTTTCAGACAAACCCACTTTTGTCTGGCAAAGTCGTCATTTGGTATCTTTTATTTGAATTAAAGTGAAGAGAAGACACCATTTTTACCCATTCAACCCCATGTAATTGTTGCTGCCTTTTTCGGGCAAAATCTCTAAAAGTTACTTACTGTTTTTTTACCTGCTCTAATTCTGTCATTTTTTTATCCAATATAAAAAATAAGAACATGCTCCCCAAACGTTCCCCAAACCCTTGCCGTTTTAACGAGCCCTTTCTTTAATGTGTATCAAGGTGTGCGCTTTCTCATAAATCTCAGTTGAAAACCATTGTGTGTGTGCGTGACGAAGTGCAAGTGTTTCTTATCAACTGACACCTTTATACAGGGGCAGTGCGAGACAATTTTTAGACTTGACTTTCATCCGATTCACTTCATTCCAGCTTCAATATATTCCACCAGTTAATCACCCACCGGATTTATATGGAATTCCAGTGAAAGATGAGGTGAAATATTTAGGTGTGACTATAACAAAAGACTGTAAAACCAGAGAAAACTTGAATGTTGTACCAGTGTTGGAAAAAAGCAAATCTATACTTAATTCCTGGTTACAAAGAGATCTGTCAATTTTCGGACGTAATTTGTTAATCAAAATTGAGATTCTCCCAAGATTTATATACCCAGCCTTTTCTTTATACATTTCGGATCCTTTAATTAAATCAATAAATCAATTTTTAATTCATTTGGAAAAACAAACATCACTATTTGAGAAAAGGGGATGTAGTGAAACCATTTGAAGAAGGTGGGCTGAATGTGATTGATTATGAAGTAATAAATGGTATGATAAAACTCAAGTGGTTGCAACAGTGTTTAAAAGGGGATATGGATCATTTTTGGTTTTATATTCCCTCGAAATTATTTAAAGAACGTGGGGGTATAATTTTTTTGTTAAGGTGTGATTTTTGTGTTATTAAGTTGCCAGTTAAACTATCAAAATTTTATTATCAGGTTTTGTTGCATTGGAAATTGATTTATAATCATAACTTTACTCCAAATTCTGTTTCTATCTGAAATAATAGATGTGTTCTAGTGAAAAGAAAATCTTTGATTTATCATGATTGGGCAGAGAAAGGTATTTGGTCAATCTTGCACCTAATGGATATAAGTGGAGAATTTCTTAGATTTGAGGATTTTGTCACTAAATTTGATTTAAGTTGTACGAAGCAACAATATTCAGGGGTAATACACGCTATACCACAAGCTATGGTAAACATAGTGAAGGAATGTTACTTTATGACCTAAGAACACCTACAATTCCATCACTCTTTATTGACGAGGTTAATCTTATAGCTAAAAGATGTACTAATATTTTTTTACGTGGTAGCCTTACATCCAAGATATTTTCATTGCCTATAAAAAGGAAACATTTGTTATAAGAATATACTCAAGACATGAGTGTTAGAATTAGAACCCGGTACCTTCCTCTACCCATATCACCAAAGGCTAAAGAAATACATTTTAAGGTGATGGATGATGTTTATCCTTGTGGGGACTTTATGAAACAGAGGTTTAAGGTAGAACAAATCTGCTGTGCTTTTTGTGGCTGTGATAAAGAGACTTTGGAACATTTGTTTTTTGAATGTGTGTACACCAAGACATTTTGGAAAGCATTTCAGCGCTGGATTTCAAGAACATTAAGTTTGGGATTGTAACACAAGACAGAACAAGGAAAATGATGATCAATACTTTGATAATAATGGCAAAACAATTTATTCACAAATGTAGATTTATTAAACGTCGACCTTTGTTTTTGATTTATTGTAAGGAAATTGAAGAGGAAGGACATTGAGGAGGGTGAAGACAAAGCAAGCCTTGTCGGTATTTAATAACTTAAAAAGTTTACTGTCGGATTAGACCTTTAGTTTTTTTTGTTTTGAAGAAAAAAAGGCGATAAAAGAAGAAGAAGAAAAGAAAAATAAGTTTTCAACAAGAAGTGACCCGGAAGTGACCTGATTTCTACAGGAAGTAACCTGGAAGTGGCCTAAAATCAACAGGAACTGATCCGGAAGTGGCCTAAAATCAACAGGACAACAACAATTTATACAGGAAGTGGCCTGTTTTCAACAAAAAGTGACCCGGAAGTGACCTGATTTCAACAGGAAGTAACCTGGAAGTGGCCTCATATCAAAAGGAAGTGACCCGATATCAACAGGACGTGAGCCAGAAGTGACCTGCTTTCAACAGGAAGTGACCCAGAAATGGCCTATTTTTTATTTTTTTTTGTTGCTTTCTTTATTAATTCACACGTCAACATCCAATTCAAACTGAGCACATAAACGGCGCTGTCAAACAAGATACAAGAAAAAGAAAACAAAAAAAACAACAAAAACAACAGAAGGTCTAATTGGACAGTAAACTTTTTAAGTTATTAAATACAGACAAGGCTTGCTTCGTCTTCACCCTATGCAATGTCCTTCCAAACTCTTCAATTTCCTTACAATAAATCAAAAACAAAGGTTGACATTTAATATTATCTACATTTGTGAATAAATTGGCAGAAATGGCCTAATATCAACATGAAGTGACCCGATTTCAACATGAAGTGACCCGATTTCAACAGACAGTGACCCTTACTCCATTGTTTACTCGATTCCTCGCTCTTTACTCCATTGCTTATTCAATTCGTCAATCTTTACTCTGTTGCTACTCGATTCTACGCCTCTTACTTCATTGCTTACTTAATTCTTCTCATCTTACTCCATTGCTTACTCGATTATTTGCTCCTTCCTCCATTACTTACCTGCTTTCTTCCTTGTTTTCTTGTTTCTTTGTTTCTTGTTACTTTATTTTAAATGTTGTGCTATTTTTCTTCCTTCAACTGCTTCTATATTTCTGTATGAATTAAAACCATTCCAACCTTAGAATGTTCAGCTCATTCCAGGTCATTGTATATCGGTGTGAATTCCCTGGTACCTGGCGATTCAAGTCGTATCACGATTCATAGGTCACGATTCGTTTCGATACCGATTAATCCCGTTACGAATCTATAAATTGATTATTGCGCTTTTTTTTTTAACTCAAATTTATAAAATACTTATCAGTAAACTTGTACATGTACACTGTAAGATTTGTATGAAAATGTATTTATTTATCTGAAAATTCAGGCTTATAACTGAGCCACTGCATTTAACAAACAGGTTGCAGTCTGTTTCATGTTTAAACAGCACTGAAATAAAATATGAAGGCTTAATGTTCCATTAATATAACATTCTTCCATGCTTAATGTGTGAATCTTAACCCTAGATAAGACGTTTTGTTGAATATTCCCATTAAAAAATTTATGTTCGGTCGCACATCGAATCGATTCGAGAATTGCGCGCTGTAATATCGCGATATATTGCCTAATCGATTTTTTCTAACACCCCTAATTCCAGGTCATTCGATATCATTTGACATCATTCAATATAATTCCAAATCATTCCACAGGTTTTCATTCAGCCTTACAGCCTTCACATTTTTCCAGAAATTGCATTTTCTACAAACCGAATGGGATTTCTTCACCACTGCTGAACAAAAATAAATAATGTGGATTGACTTTTTTTCTCCGACATCCATAATCAATATGCTGAATATAATTCGAGCAAGGCGATAACTGCTCTGTGTTACAGGTAAAAGGTTCAATCCTGCCGGAGTGTTCTGAGGAGAAACAATTCCATTGGGATGTTTTGTTGAACAGAGATGAGACCCCCCATCCAGAAATCGGCATATATCAACTTCCTCGATGGGCTGGCACCTGGAAAATTATGAACTTTGCTTTCAGACAACAGAAGCAAAAGTGGGATTGTGACTGGCCTGCTTTCGAACAAAGCTTCTGTAACAAGTTTGACCAATTACACCAACTGCTGGAGCAGGTACAGTAGGTCTTATTGTCAACAGAGACTTTATTTTATTGTTTTCACTCAATTCCCAAATGATTTTATTTCAATCAGAAACATAAACCATACAAATTCTGTTTCAAATAGGATGAGCCTCCAGGGTGGGAGGATTCATGGAGACTTTCAAAACCTACAGTTAGAGCTGAAGACTGTACACTCTTTGAGCTCACAGTTGAAATTATGAAAATAAATGATGTGCTTCTGACTGGGTGGAATAAGTCCTGGCTGATCTCAGAAACTACTCTGGAGGAAGAAGAAGACCATGAGAAGATCTGGAGTTCTTGTTGGCTTTTCAGGCTGCAGCTCAGGTGAGTCGTTACACATCTTATGCAAAGTGATATCCGCACACACTCACAGAAATAACAGAAATCACTTAAAAAAAAAGAAAAAAAAATATTTTTCTAATTAATTATGTATTTTTTGTACCTTAAAAAATTCCCATTTACTTTGTTTATTTTTTTAAATATAATTTTAACACAAACCTAATTTTATTTATTTATTTACGTTTTTGGGATGTCCCCAATTTTTTTTTTAAATGAAAAAAAACCCCAACAACAACAAAAGCATGGACATACGTGTTTTTCACATCGCAGGATATTTATTATGTGTAATATGCAATTCAAACAATTTCATTTATGCATTTTAAATAAATACTGTCATTATTAATAATTTAGAGTAATTATACTTTATTAATACTAAATACATAAACCTGATTAATCTGATTAAGCATTTCAAATATATAGGATTTATTAGACTAATGAATATGTATCATGTAAGTTGATTTGGTAGGTTTGTGTTAAATGTTTTAAAAAGTACATGGGAACTTAAGTTGGGCTTGAAACATTTCTGTGAGCACAAAGAGCTACCACCATGTGTTTTCCATTTACATATTCACAAATTTTTTCTCTAATTTAATATTTTTGCAGTTTTTCGTTCATTTGTTTGTCTGGTCGCCAGCCAGTTGCAAGGCACACATAAACAATCATTCTTTGTTTTTTGTTTTTCTGTGGTCAAAATTAATAGTGGGATTACTCTGTATTATTACAAGATTAATGCAATAATATTTTGTGATTAATCAATGAGTTAATGCTTTAACTTTGACAGCACTAAAATTCCTACAATTTCATGGAACAAAAGTTCAAATTGACGTAAAATAATGTAGGGCAGTTTGTAACATTTGAAGATGACAAAAATAAACACACATGGTAATGTTATCCTACCCTTCTGCTGTTCCTTAGCTTTGGACACTGCAGGCGTACACTCCGTATACTCTACAGTCTTCACTTCTTTGCAAGCTGTACTCTTGAATATTTACTGTAGCTTTAAAGGAAAGCAAAGGAAAAATTCTCAATTTTTTGGGTGTGTTAACATTAGTTTTTCATATTGCATAGTTTTTGCAAGTTCCTGCAGTACTGTTTTGAAGTGAAAAACGGCTGCCTTTACTGAGTCAAGTAGAGCTGGTACTGTACCTTTACGATCCTGCAATAGGCTAAATGAAAGCAGTGCAGTGAATGCTACTGAATTGTAGATGTACTTTTTCCAGTGTCAAAATATGTAGAACTATGTGATGGTATATTGTGCCCGCAGGTGGTGTAGGTCTTCATTACAATCCCATCAAAGACATAGCAACATGTTGACAAGGAGACGCAACATTCTCAACGCCCTCCTCACATCGGAACTGAATAATGGGAATGCTGATACCAGCGAGTGGTGGGATTCTTGGAAGACTGTGAAAAGATGGAACCTGCCAGAAGACGATAGCCTGGATGAGGTAGAAGACAATGAATCAGAGGATTTTCAATTGTTTAAAAACACAGAAGAAGAGGATGAAGGAGTGGACAATGACGAGGAGAACGATGGGTTTGATGAGGAGGAATTAGAGGATGAAGAAGAGGGTAGTGAGGACGATCAAGAGGAGGATGAAGGAGTTGATGAGGAAGAGGAAGTGGAGGACACAGAGATTGAACACAATGAAGAGGATATAAACATAAAGACAGAAACACATAATGGGGACAATAATGAAAATGAGTCTATCGAGGAGGAGGAAGATATAGAAAACCAAGAGAAGAGCATAGAAGATGAAAGGCAGGAGTTGAATGAGGAAGATGAAGAGCTTCAGGAGAACATTGACACGTATGACATGAAACTACAGAATAACAATGACATTCATAATCACGAGAAGGAAGAAGATGATGAAGATGGAGACAATAGGATGACTGACGATGAAAAGGACGACAAAGTCAATGAACAGCATAACAGCACAGACGAGGAGGAGGAGAAGGGGGAGGAGGAATTTAATGGGTACGATGCAGACAATGGAGTTGATACAAACGAGAATGAGGAGAAGGATGAAGCTGAGAAGAATAGGAAAATTGATAAGCGCATGGATAACGATCATGGAAAGGAAGTAAAGGAAGAGCAAGAATACAGGAACATCACACTGCAGCTCAGAGAAATATTACAAATGATTTCAAATGAAAATTTGGAAGATGAGGAGGAAGATAAGGATGAACAGGAAGACAGAGAATCGATTAAAATACGGGCTCAAGTAGATCGGGCAGTCAGAGAAACACATGATGATGATGATGATGATGATGATGATGAAGATGATGAGGATGATGATGATGATGATAAAGAAGAGGAAGTTGAGGAGGTGGACGACCAAACGGAAGAAGAGGACGAGAAAGAAGAGGCGAAGGAGTGGGATGAGGTTGAGGAGAAAGACTCGACAAAAGAGGCTGAGGAAGAGGAGGTCAAAGAGATGGAGGAAGAAGATGAAGAGGAGGATGAGATTGAGGAGAAAGACTCGACAAAAGAGGCTCAGGAAGAGGAGGTCAAAGAGATGGAGGAAGAAGATGAAGAGGAGGATGAGATTGAGGAGAAAGACTCACAAAGAGATATTGAGGAGGACAAAGATGAGGAAGATAAGGAGGCCATTGATGATGAAAACGACAAAGAACATGGCCGGGATGAAAATTGTAAGAAAACAAATGCAGACGGAGACAACAGTGATGGAGGGGACGATGAAAGTCATGAATGGGACAACAATGCTACAGAAATGAAAACACACACTGAATATGAATGGCGAAAAGACAGGAAAGAACAATCCAGAGGAGCAGATACCAAGGAAGAATTACAGGATGAAGAAGAAGATGAGGAGGACGAGGTTGACGATGTGGAAGAATATGTCTCTTTTGACGACGAGGACAAGGGAAAAGAAAAAGTCCACAAAAGACAAGTCGACAATGAAAATGACAAGAAAGCAAGTGAAGAAGAAGAAGGAAAAGAAGAAGCAGAAGAAAATGAAGAAGAAGAAAATGAAAAAGAAGAAGAAAATGAAAAAGAAAATGAAAAAGAAGAAGAAGAAAATAAGGAAGAAGAAGACACTGAGGAGAGATCACTTCGTGAAGCCCAAGCAGCTGAGGAGACAAGGCCGGAATCCAGGAATGCAATCAAACGCAAACCGAACGTCCCACTTCACCTGCAGTTCCACAAACTCAACACCTCCTTCTCCTCGTGGAAGCAGTCTTGGATGGTGGCAGTGGCGCACAGGATAAGCGATGAAGATGATGAAGAGGACGATATGGAGGCCAGGCAAGAAGAGATGAAGGCTTGGCGAGAATCTTGGAGGATTTGTCGCTGGAAAAAACCACACGAGGACGAAGTCGCGTGCTTCTCTACGGCGCACCGGCAGGTGAAACACAAAGGACTTATAAATGAAGACTACGGCCTGCTTAAGAAGACATGGACTCTCAGCTGGAAGATGACCAAGAAGGGTGAAGACATGAATAAATCTGCATGAACGGAGAACCGGAGAAATAGGTCTGGTATGGTGTGTTAATGTAGACATGAAATGGGGGAAACATTTTTTCATCATCTTGGCTGCTTTTCTACTTATACACCTTTATTTAACCAGATAAAAATCCATTTAGATCAAGATCTTTTTTACAAAGGTGACCTGGCCAAGAGGTCAAGAGCACACGTCATTAAAACTGAGACTATACATACAATACATTTACATACATTTTACAAATGTATGATGTCTTAAAATAAAGTGCATACACGTTAAAGGACAAATACCAATTCATAAACACAGGCACAGCTGAGTCGTCTCACATTGTTTATAAGTCAATATGGATCGAAAGGCTCCAAGTGTAATAAGCTCTGAGAGCTTTAGTTCAGTCTGTAAGGACTTCCAGGCAGCAAAACTGAATGCTCTCTTCCCTCGTTCAGTTCTGACAGAAAGATAGAGAATGTCACAGGACCGTAAAGCATAATGTCCTGCAGTTCTCTGTATAAAAGTCCTTAAATATAATGGAGCCATGCCAAGAAGGGTCTTATAAATCAAAGGCAGCCATTGAGTGTACCTACCTGCACTTAAGAAAGTTAACCCAGATTTAATATAAAAGTCACAATGATGTGTGAGGCGACCATCACCAGTGACAAACCTTAAGGCACTGTGATTAACAGTGTTTAAAGACTGAAGACATTTCAGTGAAGCACCCATATACAGCACATCTCCATATTCAATAAGTGGCAGAAATGTTGCAGACATAAGTAATTTACGGGCTCTAATTGTAAAACAGGATTTGTTGCGGTAAAAGAACCTTAACTTCACAAGCAATATGCACCATAAAAGAAAGCTCACGGTCAAGAAGGACTCCAAGATACTTGTATTTAGAAACCAGCTCTATCCAACTTTCTTGTTGAGTTACAAGGGTTGAGATATTCCCTTGTAAGTCACGTGTGGTAGCGAAGACCATGAGCTTTTTTTTCTGTGTTTAAAACCAATTTCGAACTCCTCAGGTGAGACTGGACAACATTAAAAGCAGCTTGTAAAAACTCAAAAGCCTGAATAAGTGAGGATGAACAGCAATGCTAAACTATAGTGTCATCTGCATAAAAGTGATCAAATGCATTTGACACATTAGCACACAGACCGTTGATATATATATATTGAAAATAGAATGGGTCCCAGGACTGATCCCTGGGGCACGCCTTTAGTGACATTTTGAACAGAAGAAGTGGATCCAGCCACATGCACACACTGTGTTCTGTTTGATAAATAGTCAGTAAACCAATGAGAGGCAGATTTTGAAATGCCAATATTGTACAAGTTGTTGACAATATTTTAATGTAAGCTGTGATCCACTGTGTCAAAGGCTTTAGACATATCAAGAAAAAGAGCAACACAATATTTCCTACTGTCCAGAGCTTCTATAACATAATTTAAAACTTTAAGAACGGCTGTAACAGTGCTGTGCTGTTTTCTAAAACCTGATTGAAATAGTAATAAAATATTATTTGACTCTAAAAACTCCTTCAATTGATCACTAACTATCCGTTCAGATATTTTAACTAAAATACATAACTTGGAAATTGATCTGTAATTGTTTTAACGGGGGGAGAACAAATGCAGACTTCCAAATTCTGGGGATTTTATGACTGTTGAAAGGCAGCTTAAAGATCAACTTGTCACGAAGGGGGTTGGGGGACTCAAATGCAGGGAGGCAGGAGAACCACGGCAGGGATGCATGTAATACTGAAAACAATTTATTTAACAAAAAAAAAAAAAAACACTAACAGGGGAACTGCGTAAAACTTTAAATAAACAAAACCAACAAAGTTATGGAAAGACCAAAAATCAAAGTAACAACAAAACACCAGCTTTTTCTTATATATATATATATATATATATATATATATATATATATATAATACTAGCTTCTCCCGCTAGCCACTCTTGTTAGCCACTCCAGCCTTTTGGCTCTGACTAACTAGCCGCTTTTTTAGCTGTTCCGGCTAAATCCAACTCGCTCGGTCTTTCGGCATTGTTCGCTGGGCTTCACACCAGATGCCAAGTTGTCTTCGCTCGCCAAGATGTTTATTCACTCACGCAAAATAAGAATTGGTAGTAGACTTACGAAGTGTGGTCTCTCTGAGCCACCGTAGTGTGCATGCTTCAAAATGGATTCTATGATATAGCAACATCTAGTGGTCACTTATAGGAGGATCCTTTGTTGACATTTTTTTTAGCGTATGCGATGGTTGAGTGGCAGAAAACATGGCTGGCTGTATAGACAGCGTATACCAAAAAAGTTAGCGGGCGAAATCGCCGCTAGTTAAGCACTTTAACTGCCAAAGTGCAGGTTTGGCGGCAAAACTGAAGGTATTGAAGGCCCATATGAGACTTGGGATGATGACAAAGTTTGGTCCGACTCACCTGTTTCCTGGCCACACATCTGCTTTGAGGACATTTACGCAGTCATGTTACGCAGCATTAGCATACTAGCATTGTAGGACCTTTAATGCGTCTGTCAGGATAGGACTTAACAACTATAGCTACTGCGTACACAAGTGACACAGTCGGCAGGTATCAAAACATAGATGCAGAATGCAATATTTATTTGGATAAGATAAACAATATGTGGACACTCAAGTGAAAAACTGGGCACAAAAATATATTTTGTCTCATTTATAGGAATCCATAACACATTCTGATACTCGTTGCCTTTTGATCCTCCGTTCGTAACGCTGGGCGGCTTTTTCTTTAGCCTTCTCATTTACCGATCCAGGATAGCCCATTTCAAGACAAGGAACAAGTCAGGGTAGTTGTCGATCGCGCTTTGGAACACCTGAAGAAGACCGCAAAACATTATGGCTCAGCGGATTTTATAATGCACAAACTCGATTTATTATTTCTTTAAATCCTCTCCAAATAACAAATATATAGCCACAAGTACTTACCGGCAATGAAGTAAGCCTCACAAACCGCATCAGTCGGAATCCAGGCTTTGACCGTCAAGTTATACCCTCCCGGCTCGCAGCCATTTCTTTCATTTTTTGCGAGACTTCCGGTGGGAATGCGATTAAAAAAAACTTTTTATCAGGCCGTACAATTGATGGCACAACAAGAATGAACCATTTGCTTCTCTTTATCCTCCTCCAAATGTGCAAAACCATGAAACTCCATATAAAACACGTTGTTTCTTGCCACACAGTTTCCCGTGATGCAACGTGCGAAACATAAACAATACGTCACACAGATCCTCCTTTTACACACTGTCACTTTAAAAACTATTTATTTTAATCAAGAAGTTTTTACCCTTGCAGAAAATTGCATTTTTCAATTGTACTATAAATAAACTCTACTGCTTGGTGTGGTTGCTAAGTTCTATTTTCAAGCGATGAATCACATCAGAGTGCTGATGTACCTTTTAAATAGTTTTTATGCTGCAGTCACTGATGAGTTTTCTTTTTATATTTAATGAAGTTTATCATACCATTGATATTTCAAAATATGTGGGAAATATGAAGCTTAATAAATGTACAAAATACATGTGCATAATCCGAGGTTTGTAAATGTGTAAAATAATGTCTGAATGCACTCACGTCAGATTTGTAAATGTGTACAGAAATGACAAAAATATTTCATAAAGTACGTCTGCTGTGATTTGTAAATAAAATTATGGAAATTATGAAAGTATATAATGGTACTGAGTTTATTGTTTTGTGTACTTTTTAAGGTCCATGTACTAGTTAGTACTGTGTACTTTTTGCTTTCACTATTACAACTTTGGCGGACTAGAAGGGCAAAACTGTGCACTAATTGACCGTGTGCTACTAGAATGACAAGCAACATGGTAAAACTCTACATTCTAGTCTAGTGCTTCACTAGTATATTACAAGCCCATTATGTGACGTTTATATTATTAAAGGCATCTTAAACAGAACATGTGCTGAAACATGTTGCAGAGGCCTTTTCTGTCCACTAGATGGCTCTGCTTCTAACTGGCATGCCTGTGGATGTAAAAGTACACTGCTGTCAGAATATGCTGCTGATTAATGTCCCTCCGTTTGTGTTGACAGTTTGAAAACATAGGATGTCACTGGATGCGTCTCTACTCAGCTCAACTTTATTTATATAGATAGCACTTTCACAACAGCTGCAGCGGTACCAAAGCACAGTACAGAAAATTTAAAATGATAATACAATTATAAGTCAACAAAATATTCTACATTCAACTGAATGTAATCCACTAAGCCTAACTGACGCTAAAAGATCAAGAATGACAAGAAAATGACTCATAATGATTCGTAGAACAGGATTATATAGATATTCTAATTATATCCCATTGTATGGTTGGTGTATGCATGAATGTTGACTGAGGTTGTACAATTCAAAGTTTAAACAAAATACAAAAGAACAAGCACTGAGTTTCAGATCGCCGACATGCAACCTGAGCTCACAGATCACCAAACGTGTTTTGCTTTTCTTTGTTTTCTGAGTGATGGCAAAGAAGAGAATATATTAAAATATAAATAACATATTAAAACAAAAAACACACATTTTTGGTATGAATAGCCCCTCAATACCAGATCATGGTGATGCATATACCTTCAAATAAAGAATGCAGAGTGCAAACACTTGCTTGTTCATATCTGTCCAGGCTGCTCTGTAGAATGAAGATCCTCTGTATTTGTTTTGTACACATGTGTACATGAAATTTGACCTCTGCATTTGACCCACCCCAGCGAATACACACTGCTAGTGGCACCCACCGGAGCAGCTCAGGGTATCGGTGTCTTGCTCAAGAACATCACAGCTGGGTGACTCCGGTGGTTGGTGACAATCTTGATATGCAATACAATATTCCAGTATCCAGAGGAAGAATACCTTCCATTTCTACAAAATATAGGTACGTACAAGTACAAAACAAGCCTCACCGAAATACACGGAATGCACGGTTGGTACTCACACAGATTGACTAACCTAAACGTGCTATGCGTCATTGTGCACTCATCGGAAGGTGGGCGTCGCCATCGACAGGAAGTGACGATTAATGGAAGTTCTCAGCTCTGCGTATACAAATGGCACCTTCAATGGGCATTTGAAGGAATTGACATGTATTCCGTTCACAACATTCTTGTCAACCAAGTATGCCATTTACTTCCTTATAGTATAACCACCACAAGGGTGTACCTGTGACTGATATCAGCAACTTATATGAGTACTCAATACCATAAAACAAGCCCAATGTCCTCCCGATGCCGATATCTGGTATCGGTACACGCCCATCCCTACTATTGATCTGCATTTTCTTTTGCTGATTTGTTGGTTGCTCTCCACTTTACCGTGGTTCCTTGTTGAACCGCTAGACAGTTGCAGTACTGCTTGTTCTCTCAGGTTCGATTTTTGCCTTGATGACGTGTCTCTAACCACGCTCTTCCTCCTCCCAGTAGGAGTAGATGCCCGTGTTTCCAGAGGTGCAGCCAAAATCAGCTACCGCTATTTTTTCAGACCGATAACAATACCAGTACTCAACTCTTGAGTATTCACCGATACCAATATCAGATACCGATACCACTAGTACATAAAATCCCCTCCCCAATAAATTGACAGATAATTTTTAAGAAAGACCTGTAAATCCCAATATACAATAGTATTGTTCCTTACAATTGCATGAAATTAATGGCAGTTCTCTATTCCTCTAATTTCTGATTTCTAGTTCCTGATTGTAAAACGCCCTTTAGAGGGTGGCCGATCCGTCACGAGATACCTTAAAATAAGGCTGGTATCGGCACATTATTGATACCTGGCATCTGTACTCACCCATCCCTACTTTAGATACATACAATTTCCCTACAAAAATCAATGACAGAACATTTTCAAGAAGGATGATTGAATTCGGGATTTAAACATCATATAGCATTTTTCCTAAAAAATGCATGAAATGAATAATAATTTTCGATACCTTGAAATAAGGCCGGCTATTGGACCGATACCAATAACTGGTCCATCCCAGGTGGTCCCCATAGCAATTTTGCTGCTGGTGCAGTTGGTGTGGTGTATGCTGCTTCCATCTTAAATTTAATCTGTAAACCTGTGTCTATTAATTTTTTTTCTCTCTGCTTCTCTTTTCTATTACTCTTTCAACCCAGCTGGCACTTAAGTCTCAAGTCTTCTCGAGTAGTTTCCCTTTTGACAGAGTACTCCCTTGTCTTCGTCTCCCAGTGCTTTCTCATGTAGGGTTCAGTTGAAGTCTTGAAATTAATAAGAGAGTGATTCTACACTTACTCCATGTGTAAAGTGCTCCAGACAACTTTTGTTGCGATTTGTTGCTGTATAATGACACAGATAATTGAACTGAATTGAACTCTCCTGCCTAATGTTTCTGTCTGAAATATGATGAGGGCAACCATAAACATCTGTAAACCTGTGTCTATTAATGAATCAGATGACCTCCAGATCAGCCTCGAAATTCTCATTGGAATGTAGTACAGGCAAACTGTGGAATTTGAATGTTTTCCATGAGCCTTGTGTGATATTTCTGTGGGTATCTGTTTTCCTTGATTTATGAAATTAATTAATTAGCTATACCTTGTGAGTGTGACTGGTGAATTGACTAAAAGTATCTAGGCCCTGTCATGGACAAGTCCAGGATGGGCCCAATCATCTGGCCAGTGATTTGTTCGCGCAAGAGTGTGTTGAGTTGAATTTATGACATAACCCAAATAGGAAAACTGTAATCTAGTCATATGGCAAGTTAAAAGTCGAGCGACATTTAAGGTAAGAATCTATGTTGTTAATGCAAAACAGAAAACACTCTAAAATCCAATATTGCGCACAAACTATTTGACTGTAATAAACACCATTGCCACTAGAGGGCACCAGAAGGACTGTAACATTGATTGATAGTCATTGGCACAAAAATAATATTAATTTAAAAAAAACAGATACTGGGCAACAATAGGGAACTTATAAAAATGGCAATGCCTAGTTTTGATTAAAAAATGCCTGGGAAGTAACCTAACAGTAGGTTAAT
Source organism: Vanacampus margaritifer (assembly GCF_051991255.1). Taxonomy (NCBI): domain Eukaryota; kingdom Metazoa; phylum Chordata; class Actinopteri; order Syngnathiformes; family Syngnathidae; genus Vanacampus; species Vanacampus margaritifer. The sequence continues at coordinate 18,721,728 of NC_135445.1, read as the reverse complement.
GTGATGTGAAATGTGTTTGTAAAGATAGTAAACATAATAACAATAACGTGATCTCTCTCTCTCTCTCTCTCTCTCTCTCTCTCTCTCTCTCTCTCTCTCTCTCTCTCTCTCGCCCTCTCTCGATAAGCACACACGCGCCTCAATTTTTGTTGCGTTCTTGACTTTTACTTAATTGATACATTCTAATTACTAAGAACATTTCCGGGAAATGCTCTCATGCCGCGACCATATATTCAATTCAGGTTTTCAATTCGCGTGCCTGAAAATTAGCCGGGGAGTTTTTCTTGGTATTCCCATTAAACGTGGATAAACCAATTTCAATTCAAATGAATGACTTCAATATAAATGTGGCAGGGAGAACAAAAACGTCAGCGCGTGAGTCACTTGATGGTCGGGGAGCAAGAAGTGAGTTAGTCTGTGTGTTCGTGCGCGTGTGTGAGTGTATGCGCGTGTGCTGACTGACTCACTCTGTCTGCTCTCAGATGCTTCGACATCGCTTTGCCTTCTTCTGTGTGAGTATTCACGATTTTTATCCCCCGACCTTCTGTTTTGAATGTGTGAGTTTCAGGGGAGACATTTGTTGGTTTAACTGAAAGAGGATGTTCGGTCATGTTTGGATCTGAAAACGGTGACTCTTGAAGTTTATGGCAGTAGATCAAACTTGATTAGCTCTGGCATGAATTAGTGGAGGAAAATTAAGTTAGTTCACCTGCTCGTGCTCATCTGCGACTATATGGTGAAAATGGGACACGATGCTCATTTTTGTTTGTGTAATCTCCAGTAGGCTGCAGTGACATGTAAGCATTAGTCCAAACGTTTATGTAGGTTAGACGTACAGTATTGAGGAAGGATGTATATAATAGTTGGTCTAACTTTTCATTTTTTTGTCACACGATGACAGCAGAGACGTACGACCTTATGTTGAGCTTTTTTCCTGAGCGTTGCACGGTTCCAAAAGTAACTTTCACATTGTCAGTTTCAACAATGATTGGACAAATGACAAAGTACTTCCTTAAGTGTTATAAGCAGGTTTGATATTAAAACATTTTTACTTGACTTTGAAGTCCTATTGTAAAATCATATCGATAGTGAAAGAGAGAGAAAGAGAGCGAGGGAAAGAGAGAGAGAGAGAGAGAGAGAGGGCGAGGGAGAGAGAGAGAGCCATGTCGAAATGTATTTATTTATTTATTTTAAATGGGGAAGGGAAGAGTTTTAGCAGTTCAAATTGTTATATAGTTATTGCACCAAAAAAAAAAAGGAGGGATGTACGAGTATCGAAACCAGGTATTGTATTGGGCTGATACCCAGCTTTATTACTTTAAGGTATTGGTACTTTTTTTGGCCACTGCAATATTACTTTCATTTTATTTATTCATTTATTAATTACAATCAAATTAATTGTATGTCTATACACAATATACATTTTATGAACACATGAAATAAAAAATATGGAAATTGCTGAATGCTAGAAAAAAATTATTAGTATCGAACATCCCTACAAAAAAGAAAATAATTAACAATCCGACCACTGTTTTGTAAGCAGCTGATGACATCAGATAATTGAAACCTTGAGTAACAGTCGTAAAAGCTAGATCACAGTCCTGAGATTTTTTTGTGTGTGTGACTTGTGTTTTCAGCATAGTGTAAGCGTGGTGATGATGTGTGCCTCACAATTCTGAGGTCCAGCGTTAGAATGCCAGTTTTGGCCTTTGTGTGGAGATGGCACGTTCTCCTCGTGCTTAAGAGTTTTTTTTCGCTGGGCTTCCTCCCACAACCCCAAAACAACATCTATGTTAGATTGACTGAACACTGTAAATTGTCTGATTGCTGTTTGTCTACATTTGCCGTACGATGTGCCCTCCAGACTGCAAACGGCATCTTGCCCAGGCTCTTGCTCACCCACCAATGTAAGCAGTGTAAAAAAAAAAATGGCTGGACATATTTTAATAATCATAATTGACACCTAATAAGGTAAAAGGCACTGAGCCTGTGAGGAATGTGTTGGTTGATTCATTTTGTTTTCCGTGAATTATTGTGGAGTGGGAGGTTCAATGCATCCATAAATCCATCCATCCGTTTTGTATATACACAGCACAGAATCTCTCGACTGCGAGGCAAATATTCTATCCACTACTCCATGCATCGAAATGTGGACAGAATCATTTATTTTTATGTTTACCGAAAGAGTTTGAGCTAGTTCCAATTTTGCAGACATCTTATAGCACCCCACACTATTAGCACAGTAGCTTGCTAGCTAACATACGGAAAAACAAACAAAAAAGTGTGTGGCTTTTTTTCACTTTTCATAGAGCGGATTGTTTTTCTGTTAGGAACGTAATGGAAATGTTCCCCCTGCCCCAGAATAAAAAAAATGGTACAGTCCTGTCATTTGTGTGTATCACACATTATGATTTGCATTATAAGGTTAAGCTTTGCTGTTCTGTTGAATTCTATTGTGTTTTACTGACAAGATTTGTTTTTTGAACCAGGAATCAACTGGCTGGTAACAGTACAGAGATCAACAGTTACACGATATGACAGCATGCTCTCTATGGCACAGCGGTAGAAACTGACCGGGCGCTCCTGCGGCAGGCTTGCCCCTCAGGAGTGTTTGTACTGTAGGTAATGTATTAGCCTTTGTGGATTATTTTAAATGTGATTTTAAGTATGTTAATTTTGATATTGACTGAAATAAGGATGTTTGAAAGGGTGTCACACAGAAATGACGTCATCTAGCAGCAGCCAATGAAAAAGCACCTTTAGATGACGTTGCTCCTAGCCCAGGCTGTGTCCGAATGTGCACCCTACTCCCATTCACAATTTGTGTATTCTGTTGAAATTGCTCAATAAAGTTATACGAGAAAAAAAGAAGAAGTGCACCCTACTCCCTATATGGTGCCGAATGTCCAGGGAGGGAAAATGTAGCGCACTCGAAATTACCCACAATGCAACATCGATGTTCACTCAACCGGGTTGATAAACCACAATGCATCGCGAGTATGAAAAAAACATGCGCAAGCGCGGGAATCAAAGCGATGCATTAAGCATATACAACGGAAATAATTAATTTGTTTCAGTTGTAAATATATACAACAAAGGAAATAAAGTACAGTTTTAAAACATTTTCATTCACAATAAATTGTAGGAGATTAATGCGCCGGTACGTTGTAACAGTTACGGTGGCCACGTGATATGCGACGAGGAGAAAGTAGTGAGCTGGCTGTCCGAATCGCCAAACAGAATGAGGGCACTATATATTAGCCCACTATTTAGGGCTATGTAGTGAATGAGGGGTAAGGGGATAAGGCTGGACATTCGGACACAACCCAGGCGACTGCGCATATGTAATAAACTTTTTTTAAAACAAAAACTAATAATGTATCTAACTAAAACTAAGCATTTCTAAAAAAAAAAAATAAAAAAAATAACTACAACTAATACAAACTAACAGAACCACCCTGAAAACGAATTAAAAAAATAAAAATAAATAAAAAACAAAACTCACAATGAAATAAAATGAACTAAAATGAAAATTCAAAAACTAAAAAACCCTACTTAAAATTTAGTTTTCACCTAAATAAAATAAAAAAACTGCATAATTGTCAGAGATTAATTTTACAGCTGCACAAGGAATGGAAACATTTTGGAAAAACGACAGAACGAATGATACACGGATTTTTTTCTTCCAGCCGCATTTCATTCCTTCTTCTGATTGGATTTTGTGAATTTTTGTCACTGTGTTGTTTTCGTTTTAGTCTAATTTTAGTTTAATTTGACGAAATTGTTAGTCAATTTATTCATCGTCTCAATGAATGGCCTTTATTTTAGTTTCATTTTTGTCTGAAAAAAAATTGTGACAAAAATATGACAATTTTTGGGCGACAAAATGATCACTACAGCAATATCTGTAAAAGGCCTGTTTGGATTTACACTAGTTTTGTGTCAGTAGTAGGGTTACCATCCACCCATTTTTATAAAAATTTTCAAGAAATGCGAAAATAAAACTGATTGGAAACGCAAACGTTTGTAGTCATAAAGCAATGTCGGACGATAAAGTAAGGTATGTTTGGGAGGACGACGAAACAGAAATATTTTTGAAATTAATTAAAGAAGTGAACATTAATGCAATTTTAGATGGAAAACAGCAAAGAAACGCTACGGTTTATCATGAACCCATACGACGTCATCACACGGCACAGTCTCTTCTTGTTTTTCTTCTTCTTTTAAATTACTGGTGGACCCCATCTCTATGGTGTATACCGGCATCTACAGCGGCAGAGTCCTCTCTCATTATTTATCAAAAGAAGATCAGATGGAAAGGGACATCTCACATGTCCGTTTTGCGCATTGTCAGTAAATTCGCTTAAACAATTTGAAACAATTAGATGGAAACCTGACTAGTGACGGATGAAAGCGACTTGACCTCAGAGCTGGGTCATCACAGTGACCTCTGTCGTCACAAATGTAGATGGGTTTCGATTGGAAATCATAATATCTCTTTGTTAACGTGTCATCTTTCTGTTCTCTGTCTCGTTTTCACTTCTAGACTCGCTTGTTCTCCTGCCAGGACTTGGATTCTATATTCTCTTCGTCTCTTGTTGTTATTCTTCATCCTCCACCCACTGACGTCGAAAGAACGTTTCAATCTCTTATGTTATTGAGGTTAATCTGATTATGAAGATTACCTGGAAGAGAATTCCTAATCAATGACAGCCAAGATGGAGACTCCTTTCTACCATGACGACTCCCCCGCCATTCACAGCTTCAGTCAGTTTCCAGAATACGAGCGTTACGCTGGAAACAAAATGTTGATGTGTAAGAAGGCCATGTCAGTAGGAAGCCATCATTTCCCTGCCGGCGGTAGCAGTGTTGCAGGCGGGAGAGGTACGAACCCCAACAACCTCGGACTGGCCAACAGCAGCTCCCTCATGACATCATCGGCATCTTTGGCTGACATGAACATGCTGAAGCTAGCCTCCCCTGACCTGGAGCATCTGATCATCCAGTCCAACCAGGGATTGGTCACCACCAGCCCTCTGTCCAACTCCACCAACCCGTTCATCTATCGGAACCAGGCCACCAACGAGCAAGAAGGCTTTGCTGACGGCTTCGTCAAAGCGCTCGCGGATCTTCACAAGCAGAACCAGCTCGTGGGCGGCCACATGTCGCCATCATCTTCCTCCAATATCTCATTACAAGCGTCCTACCAGAGGAACTTGATGTCCACTAGCGACATGCCCATCTACACCAACCTTAGCAGCTACAACCAGGGACAGCTGGCGTATTCCGGAGCGCAGATGACATACAGTGGTAGCTCGGGCCATAACGGCGGCGGAGCCTCTCAACCGCATCCCAGAGGTCTGGATGCCCCTCAAACTGTCCCTGAGGTCCCCCATCTACCTGGAGACCCTACATCGCCACCTTCCCTCTCCCCCATTGACCTCGAGACACAAGAGAGAATCAAAGCTGAGCGCAAGAAGCTCCGCAATCGCATCGCGGCTTCGAAATGCCGTAAGCGTAAACTGGAGCGAATCTCGCGACTGGAGGAGAAGGTGAAGATCCTGAAAAGTCAGAACTCAGACCTGGCCTCCACTGCTTCTATGCTGCGGGAGCAGGTCTCTCAGCTCAAACAGAAGGTCATGAGTCATGTCACCAACGGCTGCCAGATTGCCGTCAGCTCGCCCAACAAATCTGGAGGACGAGGCGGCAGTGCTGGCAGCGAGGACTCCAGCTGCTGAGGGGATGGGGGGGACATCGGAAGAACAAGGAAAGGAGATAAACCAAACAATTTCTACAATTTGGGATTTTCACTCATGCTCGATGCTGTCAAAAAGAGTTTTGTGAAAGTGGCGCATGGTCAGTTACTGCCCTGTTTAGCCATCAATACCCGTCAAACACTGTTGGATGTGAAAGGGATTCATCGCAGACATGAGGTTCCTGACCATGAAGAACGTTAAATGGAACCATTTCTATGCTGACTAATATTATTTAAAAAAGACAATTCTGCAGGATTTGACACAACTTTGAAACACTTTAAACAACAGAACTATTATTTATTATTATTTTGAATTATTATTGCATCTCATCACACTTCAAGTGGAACGTATTTTCCATTGTTTTGTTTTTTAATCAGTGTAACTGTTTTTGAATAATTAAATCAACCAGTGTGAGGGCATACATGTAAGTATGAATACTTCATTCAAATCTGTGGTGTAATTATTGAGCAACTTTTAGAATGCTTTTGATGAGACTGTCACTGTATTTCTGAATTCATAATTTAAAAACATTTACCGAAAACGACATTTGCGTTTACCAACACGTTGGTGGAATTAGCTATTCTGTTACATTACTGTGTTTGGCTTGTGTTCTTTGATTTCATTACATGTACACAGATCAACTCTGGTTGAAAGCCCAATTTTCAAATGTAAATTTTGGGATTATTCATGTGTTGCTGCTGCAAGTTTAAAACGTGTATTGCCACTTTATGTAAAATAAATAAATAAAATTGAATGATCAGTCATTAATGTTCACCACTTTTTGTATTTTGGCTGGTGAAAGCTTTTCTTGCTAGATGAACCTGGCTTGAAAACATCAGTCCAGTTTGGGTTTTGAAACAAATATGACTAATATTGAAGCCATTCATGAGCTGCAAGGTGAATAAACACATACATACATTGGTAAACTTTTTTTTTTTTTAAATGACAATAACTTGAATGTTTTTCTTTTTTTATTTCCATCCTTTTAGGACGGAAGAGGATTAGGGCCAGTGAAAAGAAGAAAATAAGGATTGGCAGGATTCTGACTTTATTCTCAGAATTCTGACTTTAAAGTGAGAATTCTGAGAATAAAGTCAGAATCCTCACTTTAAAGTCAGAATTCTGAGAATACAGTGAAGTCAAAGGCAGAATCCTGCCATGACCGCCCCCCCCCCCCATTCACTGGCCGTAATCCTCTTATGTATTTTAGTTCTATACATGTGCAATGCAATAATATTAAATATGAGGAACTTAATAATGATTATGGAAAACTAATTGTATTATGTTCCAAAATTGTGACAGTGAACATAATATTTGTTTTCTATTTGATGATATTTTAAATGAATGATTGACTATTTAAATAATATTTCATTGAAGGAGCCCATTTCTGCCAAAGTTAAAAGGAAAAAAAAAGAAATAAATACAAATGCAAGTCATCACATAGTATACAAGTTTTTACTCGAGAGCATATTCAGCAGTAATACTGGATTATTGACCAAAGTAATTGCACGTGTACAATGAATACCAGAGACATAACAGCATTGGTCTTGTAATTTACGCTACTAGTACACTGTTAATGTATCTTTTATGTTCCAGCACTTTAGCTGCTTGACATTGTTTGACTGTGTTAAAGATGTTTGTGTCAGTATAAAAAATGATGAAACATTCAGCAGCTGCTGCTTTGTGTCTCAGCATTCAGTTTAAGTCAAAAGCCTTTAACATAGCATGAACATAATCTCCCCCCCCAAAAAAATCAACTGACGTTAAATGTGCATTAATGTACTATTTTGTGGCAGCCATTTTCAATATTAACCAACAAAATAGTGGCATTCAGTCAATTCTTAAAGTCTCTTTGTCCATGTGTGATGTGTGCCATTATGATCGGTTGTATACAGTATATATACTGACTGAGTGCAGTGTGAAAAAGGCTTAACACTAATGAGGAAAAGTGCTTTAGAAAGTGGCTGAATGGATGGTTCTCTGGCTTGTAATAAGGCACAGGCATAGGTCATCATCAACTTTGGGTCACTATTTGAGTACTTTGTAATCCACAAGGTCAATTAAAACAAAAGGTAACAAGAATTTGCAACAATTGTTCTAAAGAATTGGAATCCTTGTTGAATTCTCCAATAATACCGTTTTGCGGAGAGTGACCAAGTAATTCCTGACATATAAAGGGAGGCTGCCACGCGCCTTTTTGCTAAAAATGTCAAAATTTGGTGTGCTGTCGCTCCAAAACCCCTGCTCCCATTGACCTAAAATTTAAATTTTGTGTTGTGCCACCACTATCATCAAGTAGACAAAGTTTCATTCAAATCAAAATCTGCTTGGTTTTAAATAGGAATGGGCGAGTACACATACTAGGTGTCGGTATCGGGCCGATACCAAGCCACATTTCAAGGTATCGGTACTCGCGACGGATATTGAAGGAATATTTAATTACTATATTAAGTGTAATCTTTGCGTGTCCAAATAATTGTATTCAGGATCTGATGAAGAAGTTTTCTTGCAAGAATTTATTTAGAGGCCTCTAAAGACACAGTCAGGACACCACATCAGAATGCAACGTGATGATCCCAAGTGTGTGACAATTTACAGAACATCGACTCATTTATACAAAAAAGATAAAAGGTTCCTCCTCCCGGCTCTTGATTGAACAAAGGGCAGACATGTCATCTCCTAGATTGAACAAAGGTGTAAGGTTGATGGTAAACAGACATCTTTATACAGTTCCCCTTCTTGATTGGGGGAACAGAAGTAATCAAAATCTGACCCCAGACCTTCAGTCCCTAAGTGACAAGAGACTCTGACAACATCATGCACATTGCCCCTCCAACAGCATTTGAGGGTACAAAGATCAAATAAAGTTCACAAAATCACCATCCCACTGTATTCTTTTAAACACTCATGATTATATCACATTGATATGCCTATAAGTAAATTCAAAAACAGTAAAACATCAAATTGAAAATGTTAAATGTCTTCAGTCCTACCATTGAACTTCTATAAATTCAAAAACCGGACATTTAATCCCACAATAGTCTAGAGAGAAAGTCCAGCGCGGATCTTGATCGTTGCAAAATGAAGCAATGTTTATGTGTGGAGTTTAGAAATAAGAATAGCAGGTGAGAGAGGGAGAGAGAGAGAGAAAGATAGATAGAGGGGCTTAGCAGTCAAAATTCAGTTTGATTCATTAAAAAATTCAGTGGAAGGGGCATAATAAATGTGAGGCATAACACTATGTGATGTGGTTAAGTGTCACGACGCAATAGCAGATGTGTCCGTCCCTCGAAGCCATCTCCTGATGAAGGTCTTGTTGAATGAAAAGTGCGTTCGACAGTTGGTCAAAAATTTTTTTTTAAAAAGAGCCGTTTGTCAGCCTTTTTCCGAACCCTGGCTCACTGCCAGAGATCGCAGGAAAGGTCACGGGACTTCATTCCCAGTGTGACTCAAACCTTGTGAATTGATGAAAAGGGGATTTGAGTGATTTCCCCCTTTCAAACAGCAAATTGACACTTGATCAGCTTTTCCAACTGTGTCAATCCGTGCCCAGGGAAAAGGCACTCCAATGAATCTTCTTTCCTCCGCGTCCTTGGGCAGCTTGTCAGGTAGACACTGGAACCGGGTGTGGTGGGATCCGTTAGATGGCTCCAATTGGTGTGGACGCAGATCAGCAGCTTAGTCAACCCCCTCGGTCTGAGTCAATTGATGTGATTGAAGAGCCTGGGACCTCGTGTGGCTCCCACTATTATGATCAGCAAACCAGATCTGTGTGCAAAATCATTTTCATTTAGTCACTCATAACATACATAGTCTTCATTCTTTACTTTGAAAAGAGCACCTGGTTTTTTAGCAAATGTTAATTGTTTAAGTTCTGTAGGTCCTGAAACATGCTGTTGGACACGGAAAAAGTTATTTTTGTTGTGGCATTCAAACAGAATCCGTTTAATGACATTTGTACATTCAATGGCATAATAATGAAAGTCTTGTTGCCATTGAAACTTTATGAGGCCAATTGTTTAATATTTCTATTTTTCTTTAATGTCCTTGAGATCAGAGATAATATACTAAATCAAATATGTTTTAATCTCAATGCCTTTTCTATATCTTATGAAGTTTTGTTTTTTCAAGTGGGTTTGTCTGATCCAATCTTCCTAGGAAACCCTTATGATGGTAGACAATGATTAATCAAATATTTTACCATGATATTTACTGTTGTAGATTTTAGCATAAATGTGCTCTTTGTCGTACATCAAATTTCTGTATTTTTAATGCTGGTTTCTTATTATAGCAGTGTAAATCATTTAAAAACAACATCATCTTAACTCAGAACTATTCATGTCCGGCCGGGCCATGAACAGTCTGAGAAGAGATTTATACTCATACCTTAAATAAACACTGCAGTTCCTTTTTAACAACTTGTCTCATGAAAAAATGTCACCCAGGTGTGTCAATGTTCCTTCCACACCTAAATGGCATATTCCATGGGCTCTAGAAATTATACTTTTCAATCGTTTCTGAAATGGAACATACTTACCGTATTTCTGCTATAAGGGTCGTCTTTTGTCATCTTTGTAGAACTTACTTTCCAATTCCCATCCTCTCCATTCGCTGCCTGTAAATTCCTCACACCAAACTTCATTCTCACATCAGACTTCCTTTTGATACACAGACAGACCAGTCATTCTCACATCAGACTTCCTTTTCAACAAACTCAGACAGACCAATCATTCCCCCATCTGATAAAGATCAATTTTGATCATTTCAGACCTGAACGTGAAAACTGCAGCCGCTTCCAAATTGCTGCTTCAAAGAGGAAAAACAGACAACTTGTGTCCTGTAGATTAAAAAACAACCAAATCGTGACAATTTGGCCAACACCAGAACTATAAAAAGATCTCCAGCTGAGCTAGCCAGGAGCCATCAAAACAAAAGCCTTTGAGGCAAGAGTTTGTAATGTAAATTTGAATCCTGTTCAGGTAACTTACAGTGAGAAAAACAACTCAAGCAGATGTAAATTAAGATACTGCAGCGGAGGACTTTTAGGGTAAGGAAGAGAAGAAAATCTTTTTTTTTTTTTTTTAAACAACCCCATTAATCTATTGCAGGTCACAAATCTTCCAAATATCTGCCATCTCAACTAGTAAAAGGAACGAGTTATAATCAGAAAAACAAAACAAAATCCCTACTTTAAACCAACCAAAAAGTATTCTTAAAATGCTAACTAACCTCACCTCTTCTACAGAGTAGTGGGGGCTTGTAAAAACACAGCAGGCAACTTTGCAGATCATGACCCAATAAAAAATCAGTGCTGCGACCTAAATCAAAAATTAAAAATTTAACCAGCAAATTCGCCGTAAGTGTTCCACATCTGAGTCCACTCTGAGAAGCCAAAGTTATAAAAGAGAAATGGGAAAAAAAAATAGAAGGCCAAATTCAACAAGCATCAAACAACGGAAAATATAGTATTTAAAGATTAGAATAAATTTTATACTACCCTAATTCACATAAGCTGGTCTCAATTTCCGAAACTGCGTTGCTATAGATCACATCTCCTTTCTGACATAGTACAGAGTGCAAATGTCTACAAACAGAATACAACATACGACCTCAGGCACCAAACTCAGATGATTCCAGAACTTTGAGTCCACAACTGTAGTTCATATTCCTTCCTGTCCTTGTCGATAGCAGTTTATGCAGGGCAAAGTTCAAAGCGGGCACTGGGCTTTGTGTACTGGTGTTCTCAGGAAAAGTTCATCATGGCAGAATTGATGATAATCCTGTCTGCTCAAAAAGTTGCTGGACATTATGCTCAAACAATGCATAAGAGTCATTGAACAGTCACAGGACGAGCGGATTTACAGTGTACCATCCTTTTTGCAGTCCGTGTGGTCACTTCCCCCCCGAAAGTGACCATTGTTCAGTTCGCCGTCCACTCTGAACATCAAGCATAGCAGGAGAATGCTGTTCATTCTATTTCCAGCACTTTTTGGTTGAGTCACCCAAGTGAAACACCTTTCAGTCAAAGATTGAACCTGCTTGAAACATTTATACACTCGGAACAGACAGAGGGAGATGAGATCATAGCAAGAGAACACTGCTTGTTGTCATTCAATTTCCCAAAAAAAATAAATAAAAAATTCCCCCAAAATCTTTTGGTTTTCAAACTATTTTTAATTTATTCATTTATTTATTTTGTGGTTTTATTTGAATTTGATCACTACACTATAGCAAGTAGTAGTACTATATTTACGCATATGTCTACCATAGACATCTTCATTACGTGTTACCTCAAATTTAAGAAAATGTGACAGCTGTCAGTCACCCTGGCCACTTGGATGGAAGTCCTTTCGAATTTCAGGGTCCCTCAGACTTCTAGAATGGGACTCAGATAAGGACAAAGGTTAAATCATTTTCACACCTACGAATAAGTTATCAGAGATGCAGGGGAAATATAAAATCAAAAATGAAAAGTCTATTTCAATTAAAATTTGGTTTTATTACTTATTCAACTATATTAAAATTTGGTTTTATTACTCATTCAACTATAAAAAACACGGATCTGATTTTAAAAATAATATGATAGTGGCCTGTAGTTAACACCTAGACCTCTATATCCTTCCGCATAACAGGAACAATTTGATTTTAACAGATTAGCATTAGAAGACCCCTGCTATTCACACACAACAGACTACAAGTCTCCCAAGTGGAGACAATGGGAGAGAGGACTAAACTTATCACACCCCCTGTCCTTTTTATTTAGTTTAATTTAATTTTAACAGACAACAGTACAAATCACCACCTTCTTAAAACAGCAGCTCACGGCCCCCATCCTCTCAAAATATGCAGATTTCCTGCTACCATTCTTTTTCACCCTTTTTTGAGGACAAAGAAACTGGAGAGAGAGGAATTTTTTTCCACCTCTTTTCCATTGAAATCTACTCTTTTCCTCTTCCTACAAAACGCCATTCATATACATCCTATCTTATCTCGCTCATTTTTGGAGACACAAAATACCTGCCTTCCAACAAACTCAGTCCTTCTTTCACTTACTGTAACTTCAGTTTCCTCTCCCTTGTCATAAAGGCATTGAGGAGAAAAAACACAAAAACAAGAAGAAATCAAATCCCCCATATTCACAGTTTCAACTCACCAAACTAGACCCAGAACACACTCACACACAACACAAACTCCTCACCTTAATTCAGTGGCGTCTCAGTTGTTGAACCACAGACGAACACAAACCTCTCCGAAGTGCGCACTCATTTGTAAAATACACCCTTTATTCGTCTAATAATAACTTCACCACGTACTTATAGCTCAAATGTCGACTTATTCGCGCACAATCCATCGCAACGTTACGGCTGCGACACAGACACGTCGCGCACATTGTAAGACAAACAACGAAAAAAACGCGTGGCCACAACACACCATGGAGCTTAACAAACAAACAAACGCGTACACTCAACAATTCATTTCTAAGCCAAGAGCTCTCGCTTGGTTCAAATTTTCCCCGCGGGTCATCTTTCACAGTCAACACTTCATTCAATTTATGTTCCAATTTCTTAACAGATGCGGCTGCCCGCAGCTAACTCATCCTTAGCCTTAAAAACAGATTCGTGCGGTAGCGTCTTACCAAAAACTCATCTCCTGCGCAAAACTCGTACGCTGGCAGAGCCGCTAGCTTAGCATCAGCCTCCTCATTCTCAAAATCACTTAACACCGTCATCCGCGCAACTTTCACAGAGCTATCCAACGCTAACATTCTAGCACAAACCAACATTTTCTCCACTACCCCAACACCGTCTAACTTTTCTTCCATTCGAAGAAACTATAGAAGTGTTTTTCACGGAGGTAATCAGCGTCTGGCGCTGTTTACACAATCAAATTCCACAAACACACCACATTTTACAACGGTGAGAACCAACCACTATCACAATTAGTGCGCATTCATACATTTAAAAGAGTTTCATACTTACGTTGACGCCGTGGTGGAAATGCGTCCAGCATCATGAACTCACTGTTCGCTTAGCGACCAATTCTGACTCTCGACCGGAAGTCTATGCAAATCGAACCTCCTTAGTTACGGTCGAATTTTTTCGTCCATAATATGTAGTAATTAGTCGTTTTTAATATTTATAAAGTCAGTGACGTCTCACTTATGATACTACGATATAACAGATCAAAAGTATTCTCATTAATCCCCCCCAAAAAAAATAATTTTCTTTTTTTTTTTTTCAGACAAACACAAACAAGACGAAAACGAAACAGATATTAAATACCTTTTGCGCGACTTCAACAAATATATCCTGGATCTTCACGGGCGACTTATAACACACAGCTCTGAACCGAAAAAACGGCAGGCTTCCTTATCCACGCACCGTAGCGAACTACGTGACATACGGGCGTTTAGCTCAGCACACACTACGCGTGATCAACGCGAGCTGCTTATCTCACAACACACATCAGCAACACATAGTGCGATCACCACTAGCTGCTTATAACACCACAACAACAGAAACAGCCTATTCCTCCGTGGTACTCAATGTCTTGTGCCGTTTTAAATGGCGGAGCGCTCCGACTTGACGTCACTTCCGTAAACACGGGGCATTTTTATGCACGTCTTAATATTTTCCCGGCTTCTTATTTAACACAACACACACACACCGAGGAATTATGTCCCTCGGTTTAGTAATTCCACACAGCACACACCTTGTTTACCACACAGGCGGCTAATCCACTCCGCACTCCCAGTAGTTTATATACTGACGGCTTATTCATACGAAAAAATAAAAAACACAACCTATTCCACCACGGAAAAAACTCCCATGCATGGTTCAATGTCGTAGTAATTTTCAAAATCAAGGACTTTCCGTCCCACCGTAAGAAATACTACTACAACCCCCCTAACTTGTTCACAGATCCCAAATACAACTTAGCACAGACGAAATGCAACTGTATTGATCCTAAACAACCAGAATTTCTCTACGTGGATAAAATGTCCACTCACCTTGTTAATATTTTTGCGCTTTAGAAATCCGGTGTTCAGGATCAATCACAGCTGTTGAAAAAACGTCTCAATAAGTCCACGTCGGCGTCACCATTTTGATACTATAATTTGACTACTATATTAAGTGTAATCTTTGCGTGTCCAAATAATTGTATTCAGGATCTGATGAAGAAGTTTTCTTGCAAGAATTTATTTAGAGGCCTCTAAAGACACAGTCAGGACACCACATCAGAATGCAACGTGATGATCCCAAGTGTGTGACAATTTACAGAACATCGACTCATTTATACAAAAAAGATAAAAGGTTCCTCCTCCCGGCTCTTGATTGAACAAAGGGCAGACATGTCATCTCCTAGATTGAACAAAGGTGTAAGGTTGATGGTAAACAGACATCTTTATACAGTTCCCCTTCTTGATTGGGGGAACAGAAGTAATCAAAATCTGACCCCAGACCTTCAGTCCCTAAGTGACAAGAGACTCTGACAACATCATGCACATTGCCCCTCCAACAGCATTTGAGGGTACAAAGATCAAATAAAGTTCACAAAATCACCATCCCACTGTATTCTTTTAAACACTCATGATTATATCACATTGATATGCCTATAAGTAAATTCAAAAACAGTAAAACATCAAATTGAAAATGTTAAATGTCTTCAATATCCATACTGGTATCGGCCGCCGCTCTGTTGGTCAATTTTCGGTCAGGAATTGTCAGAAAGACTGGGGGGTACGAAAGTTTTGTTCTGTCTCGTTTGTTTCCTGTGTGTCTCCTTGTGAGGTAACACATTTATTTAATTACCTCCGGCAGCGCCATTCCGTGTGCGTTACTCAGAATAAGGAAGTACCCTTGTTGTGAGTAATATTACACAAACACATTGGTTCAAACACATTGACAGTTATATATGTTTTTAGCACACTAACTTTGCTGTGTTTAATTTCCTCGTTTACATTTGCCACGCGCTTAATTGCCTCGTTAACGTCATTGAGTTGCGGTGCCAAAAAAAGAACGGTGCTGTTTACGCCCCCGCAGACCTTATACACACTACATTATATTTGTAATGAGCGAAAACACACACTAAACAACTTGAGGAATTCTTAACATGGAAGATATTACTAGATTATTTGAAGCCCTATTGTATTGAACTGAATTCTTTGCACTTCACTTTATTCCTTCAAAAGAAGTTGTACAACCACATATTTTGATTGAGACTTTTTTTCTGGCCACTAGATTACTTGTTTCATCTTATTTATCGATTTTAAAAAATATATTTTATTATGTGCTCTAAGCAAAATGACTTTTATGAGCAAATTGAAACAATATAATTGCCATTAATCCCATTAAATTTTAAGGAAATTTGCTGTAGTTGGATAAATATTTAAAATAAATATCAGTCAGTTTTTTGGGGGGGGGGGGGCGGAGTGGGGGGGTTCATGTAACATAAGTACTAATAGTCTCTGCACTTGGTATCGGTATCGGAAGTACTGAAGATTTGAGTATCGGTCTAAAAAAAAGTGGTATTGAACATCCCTAGTTTTAAACCCACTGGGTGATTTGGCATGGAATGACCTATTCTCCCTGTGCTTTTGGCTTTCTCCGGATACTCTGGCCTCCTCCCACATTACAAAAGCATGTTAGTAAATACAAAAATATTCCTTTGTTCAGCCCCAGAGGCTGAATTTGAAAGTTACAGAAATACAGGGTAATGCAACAAACAACTGAATATTGTTTAAACCTACTACTGCATTTCAGATTCAAATCAGATATTGAGTCTATAGATGACATGCAGGCATTTGTTTGGGTTTTGTGGTCATGTGGGTGCAGTGACAAATGGTGGCCCACACAGCCATTAGAATGTCTGATGGTGCCTGAAGAGTTTAGTCCTACCCCAGGGTGGTATGATGCACTGGCTAAAGGAGCCTGTCTGCCAGCTCATCGTCGAGAGGGTGAGAGGAGTGGTCCGAAATGGCTCTCATTTTGTTCTTCGTCCTCCTCTCAGTCGAGTTGTCCAGCTCTGATTCATTTAAAGAGTGGGTCTTTGTGACTTTAATGAGTCTGCTCATGAGTTCTCAAGACTCCAAATTATTCAAAGATGTGAATGTTAGTGTTTGTCTATATGTGCCCTTTGAGATAACCAGTCCAGGGTTTAGCTCGCCACTCACCCAAAGTCACCTGGCATACGTGATGTATCGTTAAATTTATATAGGAGAGGATTATCTTGGCAATTGATCACAACAATTTGTTAATGCCAGTTAATGTGCAATTCAAAACTCACACACACATACGGCACACTGGACAAAAAAAGTGCCTGGGCACAGCTGTCGTCATTTTTCCTTAGAATGTGGGTCTGCTTAGTTCTTGGTAAGTGCCAGTGAATTTTCTGCTTCTGCTCTTCACATTGTCCTTTCCGAAGAAAGTGTTGCAAAAATTAAAAAGGAAAGGGAAAAACACTAAACGGTTACATTTTACATTTGTTTAATTTTGTTCTTTATCCACAGCTCAAACAATTGTTCCTCAAATTGTTTAAACCAGTGGTGCCCAACCACCGCGCCATGGACCGGTACCGGGCCGTGGGCCACTTTGGACCGGGCCGCAGCGGGCCGCACAGTTGAAAGAATAAAAAACGTACTGTACTTCCAAGTTAATTGATTAGCCGAAGATTAAAAATATTTTGATAAGTGACTGGATTCTCTCTGTTTACGATGGAATCTTGACGCATGTCAAGATGCTAATTATCTAAGTCATGTAGCTTGGTGCATTTAAGGAGGGCGCTGCTGCTAATATAGTTACATAAAAATGTGGGTTCACACTTATTGTTATATCTACAAAATACCCCAGTTTTTGTGATGCTCGTATCATTCATAAGCATAAGCAAGGCTACTATAGTGACCTCACCATATTAAATGTCTCATATTATTCAACTTTTCAACATACTTAAATAGTTCTCAAATGTGTAAAAGACATGTCTGTGACATGCATTCGTCAAAATTGACTTTGGATCTTAAATTTTTGCTGTTTCTAAATCGCTCAGTTCAAAACAGCCTGTTTTAGGGGTGTGTCAATTTTATGTAAATTAGGCCACACCTAGGCCATAACCATCTCTCTTGAAAGGGCAGTGAAGAAAAATATATATGTCTTTTACACATTGGAGAACTATTTTAATATGTGGTAAAGTGGTATAACGTTTTACCAAAAGAAAAAGTAGCATAACGTTACTGCAGAGACTATGTTGTAGCGTTAGTTTGTGATTGTTTAGGCAATGGTTATTTTGCCGTAATCGGCAAATCTCCCGCGAATATTATTTTGCCGTGAATGCTTGTAGACATTTACAAGCAGTTATGAATAACACAAATGTGCACATTTAGGCCACTGCGCGGTCGCAACGTGCAAGCCGTCTCGTCGAGACCACTTAGCGGCCGGTTAGCACCACAAAGTCATGTCAAATAGGTGGCGAGTTGGCAGTCACGGCAAATTAACCACCGTGGATTGTATCTTGACAAAACAATACACAACCGCTTCATATTATCCAACCACCGTCTGGTTTATCATATGTGACCTCTTGTAACCAAACAACCTCCACACGACAAATGTAGCTTCCACTTAAGGCACTAAAAATACTACAGTAATATGGTAGAAGATGCACATTTCTTGTTAGAAAGGATAGGAAGGAAGGCTAAATCAAAAATGTTAAACTTACATCTTTCCCATTTGGAGTCGTGTCACACTGTTGGGACCGATCCATTATGTTTAAACGTGTTGCAAATCCAGCTCTGAAAGGCTTTCATTAACAAAACAGTCCTTTGAGAAATGATGTCGGTACACGTCCTTCAAAAATAAAATGAATCCACTGTCTTCTCAAAGACTTGGGACGATGAAGCAACCACTTGTTCCTGATAATTTTTTTCCCACTCTCCACGGAGCATTTGCGAGCAGGGAGAGAAAAAGAAAGGTGCAGCCAGCTTCTCGAATTTCAATGGGCGTGACAAACCTTTAGCAGAGGTGGCGCCACTAACCCGAGGGGGCTGGGTCGAGTGCACTTCGGTGTCTTTTTGACGACACTAAGTCACGGAAGTTTAATCTGCCCGTTTGAAGCACACATTTTAGAAAGGAGGAGAAAGCTAAAGAAGTCGCCGGCTGACTTTTTCCATACCTGGTTGGATTGCAGACAGGCTGGGGATGCTTATTATTGATAGAAAACCCCACTAAGGTGCATTTTCTTACTATGTGACCTTTAAAGCGTTGTTGTTACCCTTGTTATGGTGTTTGTGCTGCTAATACAGGTACATAAAAATACATAGTGGATTTGTGTTTGTTGTTGTAGCCATTTATTAAACAGCCGGCAAACAGCCAAATCTGACAAAATAATGTATACTGATTCTAATACAGTTTTAACATAAACCAACATCCATAGTTTGTGCATAAATACCAAAATTAAGTAGTTGGCAGCTATTGTAAACATGTCTTGTAAACCACCCATCCAGGCAAGATAGGCACTGCCTACCCCAGACTGAAATGAAAGTTGAAACCGTTTGGCTTTATCAATTTATTTTAATTATTTCTTTCATTTCAGAAAGCCTACACTACCTACAGGTTTAAAAGTGACAACGTGGTGATTTTCATACCTCAATTAAAAATGATTCATTACCTCGTCTGGCCTGCAGGCAAAAATGCTGCAAAAATTATCCTCCTGAAGGCACACCGCTACTGTGTTTTTCCCAGCCCTGTCCGCGTAGCGATGTGTGTTCGCGCATGCGTAGTTAGTTTCCCAGTAGAAAAGTCATTTACGCAAATAGGCAGATCGCTACGCAACCTTTTTACGTCGCTGTATTATTCCTATGCGAACGTATGTTCGCACAGTGCATTCGTGAATTCAAAACACACACTCAAAGCAAAGCGGTAAGATGACGCCACTCTGGAGAATATAAAACTATTTTCATGCCTTTCTTTTGAGGCAGAACACCATCTTTTGAAGGATGGGAGACCAACGCCTTAGCTTCATCAAAGTAAGGGACAAAGAATTATTCATACTTTTCACAAAGAATGGTACAAAAGGAAAGATTGGCTTTGTGGATGTGCTGTGATTAACTGACTGTTTCACTTTACATGTTGTTTGGCATTGCTATTGCTAGCTTGATTTCGTGGGGAATTAGGCTGTTTTACAGGGAGATATTCACTTTATTACATTCTTTCCGGGCGTCTGGGCGGGTTTGAAATTGTCAGTTTTTTGTTGGGTGGCAAATGGGCGGCAGAGTGCACTGCAGCGTTTACTGTAGCTTGCAGACTGTGCACTGGCTGACGGTGGCCCAGAACTGAGTGGCACGTGTTGAGTTGCTGCACCGGAGGTGATGGGTACGAACCCTGCTTGAAGTAAAAAATAAAACAAAACATTGCGATGCAAAAAATGTAAGACTTCAAAAGAGAGTAATGCTTTTTTGTTTTATTTTCTACCCACACAGGGGAGGCATATGTTAAAATAGTTTGAATGTATGGCTTCTTGTATCTTAGAATCAAGTATCTCGAGGTCAGGCTGAGTGTCGTCTTTTTTTGGAAATGAAAATGTGGTCACTCTAGTATACGTCGTGCACTCGCCTGCCGACACACAAATTTGTAATTGTTGTGTGCGTCTCAATTTGCGACTACCTGCCTACCCAAACCTAGAGCTCACTGCACGTCACTGATAACAACAACAACTTTTAATAATCCAGAAAACAAAACTCGATTTCACAATTGAGCAAATTTTCAACGATTCAATTTTTAAAATGGCAATGTATCTAAATAATTTGATGTATTGCCCAGCCCTAATTTATGGTAATTTGACCCACATACTGTATCTCACCCTGGAATATGTAATTTGTGGACAGTCTCTAAGTCAATATTGAATGTTCGGCAACTTTTACTGGCTGTCTGAGCGGCGGGTCGTCTAAAAAAGCTGTAATGTCACGAAACGTTTGAAAACTGCGACCAATCGTCACTAAAATTCATATGCACATCTATGCTTTTGTTCACTTCACCCTGTAAAAATATAAAAAACATTTAGCACAATATTTCGATTTTGTGGCAGTGGTATTGGCGTTTCCTCCTCAGAGCTGTCATTTAATGTCAATAAAATCCAAAATATTGTGCCAATTAGTTTTAGGTTTTGACAGGTTGAAGAGGACATGAGTAGGGCTGTGCATAAGAATTGTGGTGATAATTGGTCACGGTTTTTGGACACTAGGCCACAACTAGATGCAGACAAAACAATCCAGGAAACTAGACAACGTGCAATTTCTGCAGAAATTGCGTGGGAATGCTGAAAAGCTGAATGCTAATAGCTGAATGATAAGATTTGAATGCATCTGCTTAAATCCTTTTAGTGAAATTATAATAAATTTCCTCATATGATAGTCAGTTGGAATCATACCATCTAATGTACTAAAATATGGTCCAAGAAGGGTTTAAACCCATGTCCTTGGTGGAAGGTCTAAGCACTGAGCTAACTTGACTTCAAATTCATGTCTAATGGTGTATTTATTTTGAAAAGTGTCATCTGATGCTGAAAGCTAGCATGCATTTAATCATTTCAGTGTAATTATAATGCATTTCTTGATATGGTAGCCAATTGGTATACATGTATATTACTTAGCATAATGGCCATGTATATATTTGCAATGTACAGTCAAAGGTGGGATTTGAACCTGTGACCTCCTGGTTACTGGACAACTTACAACTTGCACCACTAAACAGTATCAGTTGTATGTATGGAAGTGGGCGTGGTAAGTGGGACTTGGAAAAATTTAAATGTCTGTCCCAATGAAAATGAATGGGGAATAGTTGATATTTAATGTTAAATTGTGCAATTACTGCAATTAATGTGAAATCAGATGATATATACCCCAGGAGGCGTGAATTTTTTAAGCAAGTTGAAATTTGAATGGTATCGGAAGTATCTTGTGGGAGTTGTTACACGGCAAAAAAGTGTGGATAATAAAAATCACAATAACATATGTGGGAATACTGATGGAGGCTGCTGACGGGTACCGGCTGGCCAAGCGGAATGCGGCTTTGGCGGTCGCTGAGGCAAAAACTCGGACATGGGAGGAGTTCGGTGAGGCCATGGAAAACGACTTCCGGACGGCTTCGAGGAAATTCTGGTCCACCATCCGGCGTCTCAGGAGAGGAAAGCAGTGCACCGTTAACACTGTGTATAGTGGAGACTGGGTGCTGTTGACCGCGACTCGGGACGTCGTGAACCGGTGGGGAGAGTACTTCGAAGACCTCCTCAATTCCACCAACACGCCTTCCTTTGAGGAAGCAGGGTCTGGGGACTCTGAGGTGGGCTCCCCTATCTCTGGGGTCGAAGTCGCCGAGGTGGTTGGAAAGCTTCTCGGTGGCAGGGCCTCGGGGGTGGATGAGATCCGCCCGGAGTTCCTAAAGGCTCTGGATGTTATGGGGCTGTCGTGGTTGACACGTCTCTGCAGCATCGCGTGGACATCGGGGACGGTGCCTCTGGATTGGCAGACCGGGGTGGTGGTTCCCCTTTTTAAGAAGGGGGACCGGAGGGTGTGTTCCAACTTTAGAGGGATCACACTCCTCAGCCTCCCAGGTAAGGTCTATTCAGGGGTGCTGGAGAGGAGGGTCCGTCGGGAGGTCGAATCTCGGATCCAGGAGGAGCAGTGTGGTTTTCGTCCCGACCGTGGAACAGTGGACCAGCTCTACACCCTCAGCAGGGTCCTCGAGGGTGCGTGGGAATTCGCCCAACCAGTCCACATGTGCTTTGTGGACTTGGAGAAGGCGTTTGACCGTGTCCCTTGGGGAGTTCTGTGGGGGGTGCTTCGGGAGTATGGGTTACCGAGCCCCCTGATACGGGCTATCCGGTCCCTGTACGACCGATGTCAGAGTCTGGTCCGCATTGCCGGCAGTAAGTCGAATTTGTTTCCTGTGAGGGTTGGACTCCGCCAAGGTTGCCCTTTGTCACCGATTCTGTTCATAACTTTTATGGACAGAATTTCTAGGCGTAGCCGAGGCGTTGAGGGGGTCCGGTTTGGTGGCCTCAGTATTGCATCTCTGCTTTTTGCAGATGATGTGGTGCTGTTGGCTTCTTCAAGCCGTGACCTCCAGCTCTCACTGGAGCGGTTCACAGCCGAGTGTGAAGCGGTTGGGATGAGGATCAGCACCTCCAAATCCGAGACCATGGTCCTCAGTCGGAAAAGGGTGGAGTGTCCTCTCCAGGTCGGGGAGGAGGTCCTGCCCCAAGTGGAGGAGTTCAAGTATCTTGGGGTCTTGTTCACGAGTGAGGGTAGGTTAGAGCGGGAGATCGACAGGCGGATCGGTGCAGCGTCTGCAGTGATGCGGACGCTGTATCGGTCCGTTGTGGTGAAGAAGGAGCTGAGCCGAAAGGCAAAGCTCTCGATTTACCGGTCGATCTACGTTCCTGCCCTCACCTATGGTCACGAGCTGTGGGTCGTGACCGAAAGAACAAGATCCCGGATACAAGCGGCCGAAATGAGTTTCCTCCGCAGGGTAGCCGGGCTCTCCCTTAGAGATAGGGTGAGAAGCTCGGTCATCCGAGAGGGACTCAGCGTCGAGTCGCTGCTCCTCCACGTTGAGAGGAACCAGTTGAGGTGGCTCGGGCATCTGGTTCGGATGCCTCCTGGACGCCTCCCTGGGGAGGTGTTCCGGGCATGTCCTACCGGCAGGAGGCCCCGGGGACGACCCAGGACATGCTGGAGAGACTATGTCTCTCGGCTGTCCTGGGAACGCCTTGGGGTCCCGTCGGATGAGCTGGCTGTAGTGGCTGGGGAGAGGGAAGTCTGGGCTTCCCTCCTAAAGCTGCTGCCCCCGCGACCCGACCCCGGATAAGCGGAAGAAGACGGACGGACGGACGGACGGGAATACTGATTCCCACACCAATAGAAAGGCTTCCAGTCTCCCTTTCAATGACGAGCAGTAACAAGCAGACCGGTACATAAATAAATAAATGGACGTTACAATTTGTGCTGAAAGTAGTCACCAAAAAACCTTCAGGGCGGTGAATTATACCGCTGACATCATTTTTTCATACAGACCTATTTAATAAGTGCCATTGTTCAGGCCATTCAACACTCCCTTTAAATCCACATTTACAGCATGTGCCATGTAGTGTGTCTAAGGCTGCATTCACACTCAATTCCGATTTTTTCACAAGTATCTTGATTTTTTTCATGCAGTGTGAACAGTACAATTACAATTTTTTCATACTCGACCTGGGCCTCTTTCGTCTGTGGATATAAATCGGATATGTATGTGATGCGTCTGCACTGTGAACGCTCATCCGCACGCATCCAATTCATACGTCATCAAAAGCTTGATAGGCGTTCTGCATGGGCGGGAGAGAGCGCTTGGAATATATATACTATATATATATAATATATATAATATATACTGTAATATATAATATATATATATACAAAGCTGTTTTGATTAACAGTGTTAACTTTTTATTTGTCTTTAATTTAATCACACTTGAAAAATGAAGCATAAAGTTGACATGTGTGGCGAAATTTCATTCCTGCAGATGGTTCATCACGAATGGTGATGACACGATGTCATCTTCGGTAGACTTCTCAATGAAATGAGGAGGTCGAGGAGTGTCCCCTCATTTCCCCCAAATTACCTCTTCCAACCTCATTACTCTGGCGACATGAAATGAAAAAATCAAGTCAGACGGATTTCTGTTGATGTTAGCAAACAGCAGATTCCAAAGTGACGCACGAGGAAGCCGAGGACAGCAGCCAACCAGGAGCGAGCGTGAAACAGTCCACCAACCAGGAGCACGGGCGTTCGCACAGCTGAATTTGCATAATGTGTGCAGACAAAACATATGAATTGAACTCCTAAGACGTCCGCGAAACAAGTCCACCAGACCACCAATCTGTAGCGTGCATTGGCACAGCTAAATTTGCATATGAAACTAATAAAATTCGCTTGCCTCAGTGGCTTGGCTGGCAGGGAAACGTTATTTAAAGTAAACGATATTTAACACTTCAATGTGACGTCGTTGTTTTGGGTGTACGTCACTCGACGTGTGCTCTTTGCGCATGTAAGTCGCATCACGGGCGTGCTGCGTTCACATTAGATGTTGCATTTGTTTTTGTAATGTCAACGGCACATAAAAAGATCGGATTTAACAAAAATCACGCATCATGCCCTGCAGTGTGAACGTAGCCTATGTCACACGCAGCAACCCAAACGCACAATAGAATGCGGCTAACGGATTACAAGTTATTTATATAAGAGTTTAGATTGTACGTGTCGTTGCCAGAGGGGGAGACTCAGCTGACGCAGATTGGCGGGGGTTGGGGGGTGAGTGGGGACTGACATTATCTGTCATGCGAAGAGCCTTGACAATCTTCAGTTGATTGGAGACTGGGTTGGGACCTTGGATACAGGAAACGGATCAGTACGACCAATCTGAGCTCCAATTCTGGACGACACTACAGAAGTGCAGGGGAGCAGCGATGATTGGCCCAGTAGATGTAGGATACTAAAGTCTTGAAACGACTGACTTGAGGAGGACGGCAGCCGACATTTGTCGTTTGTCGACGGGGGAAGGGAGTGCACATGGCAGCCGGTGGCATGTGGCGATTACTATTCATTGGTGGAGGAGAGGGGGGTAGAAGTCTGCCCCAAAATGGACCAACCATACGGGAAACTCCCAAAATTCCTGATGGCCAAACTGCCCCTCTTCAGCCCCCACTCTTACGCCAAACACATGAAAACAAGAGATGTCTGCAAATCATGGCAGTCTGAAACTTTTATACTTGGCAATTTTGACAATTTCATAGTAACCTAAGGAGTGCTGACTAATGCTGCTTTTGAAATCATTTTCAAGTGAAAGCGTCCGCTGGAGTTTTCCTGCAACACGTTAATGACATCCTTGCTGATGATTAGCTCAGTATGACTCACAAGTGAAACTGTGTTTGACCAAGTGTTGACGTGCTACTGCCTCTACTGATGATGATGATTATGATGATGACGATAGTTGTTGCCATGTGTCAAGCATCAGTGCAAAGAATTCCCACTTATCATTGGATTGTGCCGGACTGCACAACCTTCATTAACATGTGAGTTTTAATACTTAAGAAAAGGAGCAGTATATCAAATAACTTATGTAGAAAAAAATTTAATCCTTGCAGCCGGACTTAACAGGTGACAGTTGGAATTTTTGGGGTGGAGTCAAATTGAGTCACTAATGACTATGTTTGACAGGCAATAACCCTTTTAAAACCAGAATATTGCCAATATTCGGGTTTTGTAAGGCCATGTAAACATGCGTAGTAACCTGAAGATGTTCTTATTCGGGCTTTTGAAAACCTGAATAAAAGCCATGGGTTTCTCCTTTCACAACCGTAATTCTCTAAACGCGTTCAGAATACCTCAATCAAAAAAAAAAAAAACCTCAATCGATCGGGGCAATGTTTTTCGCTGTGCACATGCTCACTATTTTCCCCTTCATCTTCTATTCTTCTTCTTCGCTTATTCGATTCGCAAGGAATCTTGGTCTATGTAGTCACGACTTGTATGTGCAGCTCCGTCCAACTTGCTAACGGAGCCTCCCTTGAATGCATTGACTTCTCTACTGCGTCTTCACGTTATTTTGTGTCTCTATGATGAAGCGGGGGCTGTGGGCCGGTGGGGTTCCTGGCGGGCCTGCAGTGCCCCGTCCTGCTGCGTTGGGTTGGGGGCGCGGGCCGCGTTGGGGTGCGCTCCTGCTCCTGGGTTTGCTCTCCGGCCGGTGGCCCCGGGTGTCGTCCTTTGGCGCTGCCGCGGCCTGGGGGGCCCTGAGGTGTTGCGCTTGCTCTGTCCTGGCGGGGGTCGACGGCTCCCCTCTTTGGTGGAGATTTTCATGCACGCCAGATCCACCACACCAGCATCTATCGAAACTCAGACACAATCTTCCTCAGGTCATTGAATCGGTGGAGGCTGGTGTCTGTGGATCTCACTCCGCTTCGTCTGTCGTTCCTTCCTTTCCTCAGTCTCTCCTTTGGTCTCTTGAGGTCTCCCTGATTTGTTGAAATTTAGATGTCTCTGGGGTTGGTGAAGGACTCTGGTTGGTGGCCTGGTGGGTGGTGTCTGGTCGGTGCTGGATTTCACTTTCCTTTCTTTTCTTTGGTCCTTTCTTGGGTTTCCTGACGGCCTCACGACTCTGGCTGAAAGTGTTCGGTTTAGGGAAATGGTATGGGATTTTTTTTTTTATAGGTTTTAGGTGAACTAATGAATGCACGCACGCACGCACATACACATATTCACCCACATACAAAAAAAATAAAAAATACCCCCAAAAAAAAAAATATAAAAAAAATTAAAAAAGGAGAGCAATGATGATGACATGTCAAATCGGTAAAATTACCGAATGATCAATACTGAGCTCTCCAGAAAAAGAAGGAAAAAAAAAAAGAATAAGGGTGTACCCCACTTACTGCCCGAAGCCAGCTGGGATAGGTTCCAGCGCCCTCCGCGACCCTTGTGAGGACAAGCGGTTAAGAAAATGGATGGATGGATGGATGAATAATAATAAATAATAAATAATAAATAATAAATAATAAATAATAAATAATAAATAATAAATAATAAATAATAAATAATAAATAATAAATAATAAATAATAATACTACTAATAATAATAATATTTTAGACCAGAATTCAGTATTTATTTAGTTCTTGTTACTTTTGTCAGTTTCAAGTTACTTCAGTGACCAAAGTGTTTTCTTATTTATTTATTTTTTAATGGAAGGGTATCGACAATGGTGTTCATGTGTGTATGCAGTCAACTTACAACAACAAGAAGTTGTTTTGCAATCTCCAAACTGTATCCAAAATTTGGGAGAGCAGTCAAAATGTTTTTTTGTTCTAACAGTTGGGTTGAGATTGTTTTGCAGTTTTTCCATATTCTGCTCCAGATGGAGTGACCCACTTACTGAAAGCGAGGCTATGTGCCATTTCTGGTGACTAATACCCCCTCCACCCACACCTCAACACACACGCGCACAAATACACACGCGCACGCACACACGCCGGTGCGTAAGCTCAAACAAACAAACACAGAACTTTGGCAATTTTGTCAGTAAAAATAATGACATTTTTGAATAAATGTGTTGACAGTGAACATCAGTGTGTGTTGTTCTTTAATATGTTTGCAGTTAAAAAGCCTTCAGTTAGACACTCACTACTGTGTTGGGGCCCCTAAAAATGGACATCTTAACCCAATAAAATCAAGTTTTTCATTATTATTATTATTGTTGTATGATATGTTAAGGCATTTGTGTGACATAAATAATCACAAAAATAAACGAAAACACCCTTTAAAGCCTGGAC
This sequence comes from Vanacampus margaritifer, assembly GCF_051991255.1. Taxonomy (NCBI): domain Eukaryota; kingdom Metazoa; phylum Chordata; class Actinopteri; order Syngnathiformes; family Syngnathidae; genus Vanacampus; species Vanacampus margaritifer. The sequence continues at coordinate 18,693,626 of NC_135445.1, read as the reverse complement.
ATTATTTGAATTCCTTAAAAAAATATAAATAATAATAATAATATAAAAAAAATAATGAAAAACATCTTTTTTTTTAATAAAACCTTTTTTTAAAGTAGTAAAAATAGTTACTTTGCCTGGTAACGAGTTACTTTTATTTTGAAGTAATTCAATTACTAACTCAGTTACTTTTTTAAGCAAGTAATGAGTAACTATAACTAATTACATATTTTTAAAGTAACGTTCCCAACACTGGTTTTCAGCTGAGAAGAAAGCTAAAATCATCATTCAAGCCATGAACCCTGTTTTCTCAATCACTTTGCTTTGGTCAAATGGCATGCAGCTGTATGTGAAATGTGATTTTGGTAGATTTATTTTTCCATTTTGTTAATAACCAACCTTTTAACCTTCACTCTTCACTTACTGCATTTCAGCACACCTATCTTTCCCTCTAATAGCCTATACCGCCCACACACAACAGAAAGTATCTCAGGTTTGGGAGGAGAGGAAGGGCTGAGGGACAATTATGCAAATCTGATTAATTTCAGCCCCTGATCTGCTGCTGACCTCAGGTCAGGTCTCTGGAACACACCAGCGCCGTACTCCCGCACTCTTACCTAAAGGGGAGTCTGCATCTTCCTTCATTCTATCTTTCTGCCACATGAAATATTCATGAGACTCACCTGAGGCGTCACCGAGCCCCCACCCACTGCCACCGCCTAAAGCTGTGATGTCACACTGAGGTGATAGTGGTTATCTTGATGGGAGTTGGTCTCGGGGGAGAAGCGATACAACATGGTGGATGTCAGCGAGGATCTGATGGAAGAGGAGACTTGAGTGTCTGACAGCTGCTGACTGGCAGCAGAGTCACATTCACCTCCTTTGTCAAAGATGATAGAGTCTCCATCCGTCTCCACAACTTCCAATGCACATGCATGAGAGGACACGGCAAAGTTTTACGTTGAGGGGAATTGGGAACAAGATATGTTAATGAAAAAAAAGGGATGTAAGACTGAAGGTATACTGCGTTTATACAGTTGTCACTTCACTCTTGACACTATTATCACTATTGTGATATTTTATGAACAAAAGTATCAGGACAGTATACAAACAAGAAATCCACCTCTCCTTTGCAGATGTAACACAGTGATGGGTAACTGGCAGCCTGTGGGCTGCATGTGCCTCTGACCACGAGTGGCCCCTTGATTAACTAAAAATAACCAAATAAATAAATAAATAAGAAAACATTTTGGGAATATATATATATATATATATATTTTTTTTAACAAACCCAAGAAATTCTTCCAAAAAAGATGCAGATTTGCATGGAAAATGGGGGAAACAAATCTTGGAAAAATCGGAAAATACCCCATACATAAAAAAATTAATACAAATCTTTGGGTGCCAAACTGCGAGTATGCAGGGATCGACTGTAGTTTTAAGTGGTATTATCACTATTCACCACTAGATGGCAGACATAGCTCAGTTGTACTTGCACTGAGTCTTTTTTCTGTACGAAATAATAAATAAATAATGTTTTGCAGATTAGGGAATTATATGCAGGAAAACATTATAAAATTATTGGTAACACAATGATATTATAATTTTGAGTAGAGAAGCTCTATACCACTGTTTTTCAGACCTGCACCAATATGAGTACTTAACTATTGAGTAGTCACCAATACTGATACCAAGTACCGATACCAGTAGTACTTTTGATACATAAAAATACCCCCCCCCCCCCCCCCCAAAAAAAAAAAAAAAACACACAACAACAACAAAACAAAAACAAAACCAATGTCAGATACATTTAAAGAAAGACCTACCGGTATATATATCCCATTATAGCAGTTTTTCTTAAAATTGCATGAAATTAATGGCGATTTTCTGTTCTTCAAATTTTTAGTTCCTGATTGTAAAATGGCCACAAGAAGGCGGCCAATACTGGTATCGTGAATACTAACAACTTGAAATAAGGCCGGTATTCGGCCATCCCTGATTTTGAGTAAGTTGATGTTTGTGAAAAATGCACAAAATGAGTTGGTTTGCTGTTGAGCATTTATATGCCATCCTTGATTGGTACTTTTTATGCTTGGACTGCAATGTGTGTGTGTGTGTGTATGTGTGTGTGTGTGTGTGTGTGTGTGTGGGGGGGGGGGGGTTATGGGCGTATAATCCTTTTTTGTTGGGTTAGTGCTCTCAAAAATGTAGTCTGAAAAATGAAATGCATGAAGTGCACATATTTTCCACGTACGCTTGTTTTGTTCATACTTAAAATGGGATTTTTGGCATACATCTGGATAGGAAGTGTGTGATCCTACTGTATGTATGGAGGACCATATCTGCCCAAAAAATAAATAAATAAACTGATAATGAATTATATTTATTTATGTATTTTTGTATTTAGTTCCACATATATTTTAATATTTATATTTATTTTTTGAATCGTGTTTTGTTGTTGTTTTTTTGTGTCTGCGTGCGTATGTGTGTGTGTGTGTGTGGGGGGGGGGGGACGCTCACGGGGGATGTTGGAGGGAGGGGTGTTTTTTTCTTTTTATTGTACTATGAATGTTTCCATTACTCAGCACTTTGAGTTACATTTTAATGTTTGAAAGGTGCTGCACTCCCTTAGAGATAGGGTGAGAAGCTCGGTCATCCGGGAGGGACTCAGCGTCGAGCCGCTACTCCTCCACGTTGAGAGGAACCAGTTGAGGTGGCTCGGGCATCTGGTTCGGATGCCCCCTGGACGCCTCCCTGGGGAGGTGTTCCGGGCATGTCCTACCGGCGGGAGGCCCAGGGGACGACCCAGGACACGCTGGAGAGACTACGTCTCTCGGCTGGCCTGGGAACGCCTTGGGATCCCGTCGGAGGAGCTGGCTGAAGTGGCTGGGGAGAGGGAAGTCTGGGCTTCCCTGCTAAAGCTGCTGCCCCCGCGACCCGACCCCGGATAAGCGGAAGAAGACGGACGGACGGACGAGGTGCTGTATAAATATTGTTTGATTCGATTTTATTTGGTATTTTTGTATTCATTTATTACTTTTATTTACTTATTTATAAATATGCCTATGCACATTTATACTATTATTTTTTATTTAAAGTTTGAATTATATTATATATTTATTTATTCATTTATATTATTTTTTATTTAAAGTTTGAATTATATTTTATTTATTTAATTATTAATATTATTTTTAATTTATATATTTTTTTAATTTAAAGTTTAAATTATAATATATTTTATTTATTTATTTATTGGCCCTCCAATTATATACCATTAACCCCCCCAAACCCCGAGTAGCACTGATGAAAAATTATGGCCCTCTCCATGGGGTGGCCTCCATGTAACAGATTCTGCTCGAAATAATAATTGAAAACTCATGAATGCTCAAAAAGTCTTACACTTACTATTACGAAGGTCCAAGTGCACGACACTTAATTTCCAGTGGAGATGAGCAGCACAAGCAGTTGTCAGTGTCAGTGCTCAAAGATCTACCAGCAGCATGACAGATGATCGAATGAAACCTGGTCAACCTTTTATCTTTTATCTTCCCGTCACTCTTTCTATGCCTCACTCGTGAGGTTGTTGGCTTACTAAAAGACTGACTGCTTATTGCATAAGCACACACAGAGTAAATGTTTTCAGCTGTGTTTGGATTTGACGTTGCTACGGTGAAGCAAAAAGCAAAGAGACAAAACAGTGACATTGCAATGAAAACAAGCAGGTGTCACAAGGATATAAAGCTGAAAATGTTCTCAAGATGAATTAATTAGTTACTCAAACAGAGATTTATTTTTATATCCACATTTAACAATATTTTATTTGTGGCTCAACAAATGGTTTTAAAATATAGTAACTGTGAAGAAGATGACGGTTTCCTCACTATTCAATAATAATAATATTACACTAGATTATGTGGAGACCACTGAAGTTATGTTTTTAAAACCACACTCCATGCATACTAAAATAAATAAATAAATAAAAAAGACAAAAAAACAACCCTGAAGCACGTTGATGGTCTTCTGAACTTGATGGAGAAATGATGAAGGTGTTCAGGGATGGAGGAATGTTATACTGGCGTGGTAGTTGCTGAAGAGTGACTCAGATGCTCCGCCCACACACGTACTGAGTCATCATAAACTGCCAAGCATTCAGTTGGGGGGTGTGTGTGTGTGTGTGTGTGTGTGTGTGTGTGTGTGTGTGTGTGTGTGCGTGTGTGTGTGCGTGTGCGTGTGCGTGTGTGTGTACCTGATTTAAATGTCAGGAAAGTGAGAATCTGACTCAGTGTTTTTTCTTCTTCTGATTGGATGATTGTAACTTTGAGAGGTTAGAGCAGGAACCCACACTCCAGTCATATTCAACCTAATCGTGAACAAACGTATGTTTAATGGCCGGAACGGTTCAAAGTGTGTCTTTATTATAAAAAACAAAAAATCTTCTCAGACCCTTTGCCGGTTTACTGCTACAGTAAATCTTTATTATTGTTATTACTAAGCATTTGCTCTTGCAAGTAGGATCATAAAATGGTCCTCGGATTGTTTTAGGGTGAAGTACTCATTTAAGTAACTGTGATGTCATAAAACACATTTAGTTACTTCTTTCAGTACATAAAATGTTTTATCAATTGAGGAAAATAATAGTGTGATAAATTAAACATTAAACTCGCGAGTAATCGTTAATTAATCTAGAGCAGTCAAAATTAATTAATTAATCGACAAGTAATCGATTCTCAAAGTAATCGACAACTTTTTTTATTTAATTAAAATAATCGATTAATTGTTTGGAGCATCATTTAATTTAAAATTGTCGAAATCCTCTGATTTCAGTATATCAACACTAATTGTTATGATGACTGATTTCTGTAGTCCTTCATGAAAGGAGAAATGTGTTTAATCAATATAAGACATTTGCAAACATCTGTTTTTACTTTGGAAAACAATGACCCAACCAGTGACATAGTACAACATCAATCCCCCCCCTTTTTTATTTTGAATTACTATACGAATACGAAGCACGAAATAAACACCAATCATTGGTTAATAAACAGTAATCAGGGGGAAAAATGCTTTTGTAATACACTTTAATGCAAAATTAAAATGAATCAGATTAGTGGATTAGTCGATTGACTCAATAAATTAATCAATTTTAAAAATATTATATAATGACAGCACTAAATTAATCCCATATTTTGTATCTGTTCTTGACTCTCCTGGGAACTGAGTTCACCAGAGCTTCACAGGTTGCCGCTTAAATTCTCTTCCACTCCTCCATGATCATGTTGGAATAGTGCCCTACAGCTGCCCAATTAATGCAGAGAGGGCATCATGCTCTGCTTCAGTATGTCACAGTTTATGTTGGCATTAATGGTTCCCTCAATGAACTGGAGATCCCTAATGTCAGCAGCACTCATGCAGCCCCAGACCGTGACACTCCCACCACCACGCTTGACTGTAGACAAAACACATTTTATCTTTGTACTCCTCATCTGGTTGCCGCCACACACACTTGACACAATCTGAATCAAATAAATTTATCTTGGTCTCATCTGACCGCAGTCCTCAGTCTGCTTGTCTTCCACAAACTGCTTCCTCATACATTCTGGGATGATAGCCATGCAGCCCAAGTTGATGCAATGTGCGGCGTCAGTTGTGTCCAAACTATGACCCGGGGGCCATTTGCGGACCGCCATACATTTTCAGTGGCCTGCGGCATATACTAAAAACTACATTTGTATAATTGATGGAGACTACCAATACTACTAATACAGTAAATTAATTTTATTTTCTGTAGAGCTTTTCTATATGAAAAGATACAATTTAAAAATTTACAAGGGATAGCCTTTCTCTTCATAACACTGGGGTGAGCAATGGTTAATTATTTTTTAAAAGCAAAAAAAGTTTCTGTCCTAATTGTGAACCCGCCACATTTATGATCTCCACTCAGCAAATCGGTCAGTGTTAAATTTCCAAATGTTTGATCAAATATGCAGTAAACAGTGTTATTTTAACACTCTCAGGATAAAAAGTTACACTGTCAGAGTACATTTCCTGAATAGCACTACCTTGAGTGTTAAATTGACCACACCCTCATTTTGGTGAAGGAGAAACTTTCCATTTTCCAGCACGCTGTCAACATTTCAATAATAATATAGAGTGGTCGTCTCCCGACCCTGATAGCGTGAGTTTGATCCCTGGCTAGTTGGACTATATTGAAGATTCCTTTAACAAGATACTCAACCCCCAGTTGCTTCTGATGCCGTGTCATCAGTAGTCAAAATATAAAGTGCTTTGAGGGCCTTGTAAGGAGGAAAAACGCTCTATACCAGAGTAAAGTGTAGTTTGAGTTTCATTTTTAACACTGACGCCAGTGCAATACACTCATAAGTGTAAACACCAAAGTTAAGTGCAGATTGGCAAAATTAATGTTTACCACTGGCACTACGCACTAGTGTAGAGTACTTCAACAGTACGCAGTGTTTACAAGTGTTGATTTTTAACACGATACAGTGCTGAAGTAACACTGGTTAAGTGTGAAAAAAGTAACACTTTGAAAAGTGTAAAATTTACATTAATTGGTGTGGACACATATACACTTTTATAGTGTTAGATTTAACACTCTCAGTGTTAATCTAACACTGGTGATTTTGCTGTGCAGGTAACTGTTTTAAAATGGTCAGATTACTACAGATTGCTCTTGTTTTGGCTCATGGTATTCAGATGGGATTCGGCTGCTGTTTAGTGCAGAGGCGGCTCTATTCTAATGGGATACAGGGTTGGGCCACCCCAAATTTCTGGAAAAAAAAATCATGAACTATTTGGCTTATCAGATTTTACAATACAATATTGTTGAAAGTATATGTAATATAAACATAGTATAAAATTGCTTGATTGACAGATTTTGGAGTGTTTAATAAGTTAAAGTCGATACATTTCTAAGTGGCCCTTGCATCCCTCGATTTTTCTGTATGTGGCCCTCGGAGAAAAAAGTCTGGAAATCCCTGACTTATAGGCCATCTTTACGTAGAGCAACAATTCGGATATTCAGAAAGTTCCTTGTTATGTTAAACTTTCAGTGACCAAGAGGAGAGAGTGTGAGAGCTGTAATGCCAAATTTAACACACCTGCTTCCTATTTTCGCCTGAGATATTTGAACATTAAGGAGTCACATGACACTGGGGAGAGAAAATGACTAACTGCGCTCAATTTAGGAATTTTCTTTCATGTGAGACGTGAGTGGATGGGGGATGGTGGACCCAAATGCAAGAGAATAAGACGGCAAAACAGGAATCAAGTGCAACATGTGGCGCTTTAATGAATCATAGGGAAAACGGTGAGCAGACAACCTTGACTTGATGAAACGTGACCGGGCTCGTCGCCATGAATGGACAGAGCATGACCCGGCTGGCCGCCATGACTGGACAGGACATGACTGGACCTGGTTTGACTTGGTTTACTGTGGAGTGGCTATGACTAGGCTGGGGCTACAGCTTGGCTGTGACGAAGACGTCTTTGCAGTGACAAAGACGACTTGACAGTGACGAGGATGACTTGGTTGGTAGTGATTTATGATGTTTTAATTTGTTAAACATCAGACATTTTACAACTTGCCTTAAATACATGTATAAATTATTCCTAATGATGTTTACAGGAGGAAACTTGTTTATATATTTTTTTAAATTAAAGAATTATAACTGTAATTCATCAAAAGATGACTCTTTCAAATCTAATATTGGGGTCTAAGGCACTGAGTGATAAAAGAAAAAGGGGGTCTTCAAAGTCTTATAGTTTATACAATAGTCTGCTCACAAGATGGGAGGAGTAAGATGGCCGCCCTGTCGCTTCAACGGAAACACACAGGAGAAGTGACAATGGCGGGTGATTGAAATACAACATCACACAAAATATTTTGCTGTAAAAGGAGGTTGCGCAAAACGACTATCATTGTTGTTGATAGACTAGTAGTTCACGCGCAGTCACGCGAGAATGGGAGCATACGTCATCAAACTATGACAATGTCTCGTCTTCGAGCTGCGACCACTACGTCATCACTGGAGGAGTATCCAGGATATGGTGTCCACATTGGAATGTGCTTTTTGGAATCTTTCCACTCTGGAGCCCGGTTACAAAAGTGATCGTTTCAAGCTCCGAAATGGCACCACCGTCTGGACAAACTGCCCAAATGGTAAGAAACTTGTGCGGACACATTGAAACGGGCTTTCGAGTGCACGGGGCCTAAATACAACAACACTAAAGGAGATGCACTTGGGGAAGGGAAGACACACTGGTGGACGCGGTTAGACATAACGAGTCAAGGGAAGAAACCAGGAACACAAAACAAAAAACACCAACCACTGACAAAAACAAAAAGAACACCCATCAAATTAAAAACAACACGGAACCAAAACATAACATTTTCACTTACAGGTGTACCAGTACCCACTTTTATTGCCAGGGGTTTAGCTATTGTCTGTATTTTGAGTTATTTAGAGGGAACAATACATTTCCACTTTCATTTTGTCAGTGTCATTTCTCCAGTCTCATTTAAAGTTATAATTAGATATCTGCCGTAATATGAGGGGTGTACTCACTTTTGTGAGAAACTGCATAATGCACATGTCTAAGAGGTTGTTTCCAAAATGCTATTAAACAAACAAAAACACACCAGTGAACAAGACCATGCGCTGCTTTTCGAAGTGTCATGTCTTCATACTGAGACCAAGAAGGAGGTGAGGAGGTTACTTGACTGGAACACTGTTGCCCCAACTCCTCATCTTCAGCTATTCCTTCCTCACTCTGTCTATATGAATCACATCCTGCAGGCATTTCGCTTTAGTTCTTTCTTCCCCAACCAACAACGGCAGCTCGTTCTTTTGTCTGGGAAGCATATTTGTCCGCCGGGACGTCAGCCTGGATTATACTGAGTTGTGGTCCAATCTTGTTTTAGCTCTGACCTCCGGGCACCTGCACGAATCAGACATGCTGCTTCCAAAACGCTGGGCATCCATGTTGGAGAATGTTAGTAGACTTCAGCCTCAGGCAAACATAATTGTCTCTGTCCTCCAATTCTATGAAAAACTAATGAGATATAAAGTGACATTTTATTTCAAGCCACTGCCTCAGAGAATCTCACCTGCAGACAACAAAAAATGACTGGAAAAAAAATGCAGAATTAAGTGCATTTATATATACTAAGGGGGAAATAATTACTTTAAACATGCTCACTTACAAATAAATTAAAGTCTCACTTTTTATGGTTATTGATGATGAGACAACGTATCAGTCAAAATGCATAAAAGCACAACGTAAAATTTATCAAATGTGCATTTTATAAAGTAAAAAGCCTACTTGGTGGAGAACCCCTCTTGGCACTGTTCTCGATCATCCTTCAAGTTTCTTAGCTGCCATTTGTAAGATCAAAATTTCCGATGCCTGCTCAAATTTCTTATTGGGTTGAGGTCTGGAGACTACCAGGCCATTCTATTACCTGGATGTACTTCTTCTTGAGACACTTTTTTGCTCCTCTGTTGTGATAATTTTCACAGTGAAAGACCCATCTGTGACCGTGAGACTTTACGGGACATGCCTCTGTTTTTTGGCCCTTTACCATGGAGAAGTCACCCTTTACATTTTGGGAATAATGAGCCTCAAAACAAACTGTTTCCACCTCTATGCTTGACGGTGGGGATTTATTGGGCCTAAGTCAGATTTTTTTCATCCTACAAAACAAATTCGGTAGTATGATGCTCAAGAGCTCAAGTATTATTTTGCCTGCCCTGACCTTAGCAATTCCTTGTCAGGCGATGGTGGTGGTTGCGGAGCCAAGTGCAGGGAAGCAGGGCGAGGAGTCAGAGGTGTAGTCAAAAGAGGGATTTGATTAAACCAAAATCAAGGAGGTAAACGAGGTACTGTCCAGAAACAAAAACAACAAACTCCAAAAAGGCAAACAATGCAAAACGTGGGTGGAACAACAGGGCAAAAATCCAGCAGCATGACAGGGGGAAACAATGGATCGACGCAGACAGAGGACACACACACGAGACTCTGGGGCAAGACACAACTGGCTGAGGGCACTGATTGGTTGACATGAGGAAAGGCAGGATTACACTTAACACCAAGGGAGACACACAAGGATAAACAGAACACAACCGATCATGACAGAAACATGACCAAATAAAACAGAACCCAAACTAAACCTGAACCATGACAAGAAAAAAGAAAAAAAAATAACCAAGACCTAACCCAAACTATGACAGTACCCCTCCCTCAAGGGACGGCTCCCAGACATCCTAAAAATAAAAGCAGCCCAAAACAAAAGAGTCTAAAAACAGGGCAGGCAGAAGGGGGCACAGAGGCGGGAACCTGATCCACCCAGCAGTCCGGACGCCAGTCAGGAGGGCGTCCAGGAGGCCAGAAGAGAGGGACCCGGCGGGGCGTCCCTGGCACCACACAGTGGCAGAGAGTCTTGCACCACCAGAGGTGGAACCGATGGCACCGCGGGGCTTGCGCCACTGGCGGAGCAAAGGAGCGCCGTGGGTCTTGCGCCGCCGGACCATGGGCTTGAGGCGAAGAAGCTTGGCACGGCAGCGGCAGAGGATCAGGGACTTGAAGCTGCCGTGCAGCAGCGACACGGGGACTTGAGGCTGCCGTGGAGTAGCGGGACGGGGACTTGAGGCTGCCGTGGAGTCGCGGCACGGGGACTTGAGGCTGCCGTGGAGTCGCGGCACGGGGACTTGAGGCTGCCGTGGAGTCGCGGCACGGGGACTTAAGGCTGCTGTGGGCTGCAGCAACACAGGCGAAAGGGCCGGGTGCTGCAGCTTGGCTCTCCGTTGCCTAGTCCTTTGCCTTCTTTGAGCTAGGGGCTTGTGCTTGGCGGTGCTTGGCAGTAGCTTGGTGGATGTGGCTAGCTGTGGCTTGGTTCGACGTGGCTTGTGGTGGCGTGGCTTGCGGTGGCGTGGCTTAGGCAGACTTGGCTTGGCTGAGGTATGCCTTGGGGTGGCGTGGCTGAGCAACAGGGATACTAGAAACCAAGGATACAGAGACTGAAGGAACGTGACAAGAAGAAACGGGATTAGGTAAGGAACCAGGTGAAGTGGCGGTAATGTGGGGCTATGAGGTGCACAAGATGGGACCGGAGTGATGAACATGGCGGGGACCGAAGTGACGGGGGGTGACATGACCCTCAGTTAAAATAATCCGCAAAAGAAAACCGTGATGAAAACATGTAAGGGTCTATGCTGGTGAAAAAATCCAAATCAGTGTCTAAATCGGAACTGGAATCAGTAAGTGCATTAACCAAAAAAGAGCCTTCATCATAATCTGTGTCTATAAAACAATGGGGTGACAAAATGGTGTCATACGGCAGGGACTTAAGTGAACTAAGGAGATCGGGTGAATGGGCAACAGAGGACAAGGTGGAACCAGCCAGAGAAAAAGAACCTACATTGTGGGAATGGGGTTGGGTGGCTAACGGCGCTTTCGAGCCGACCGGCACCGTGCCGGTCGGCGACGGGAGCTTCCCGCTGGGTCCGATTGTGGTCGATCCACTATGTCAGGTGATAGTGGTGGTTGCGGACCCAAGTGCAGCGAAGCACGGCGAGGAGGCAGAGGTGTAGTCAAAAGAGGGAATAAATTAAACCAAAAACAAGGAGGTAAACAAGGTACTGTCTAGAAACAAAAACATCAAACTCCAAGAAGGCAAACAATGCAAAACGTGGGTGGACCAACAGGGCAACACTCTGGCAGCATGACAGGGGAAAACAACAATAGATCGACGCAGACAGAGGGGAGACAGGAGACTAAATACATACACACACTAACGACAAAATGAGACACACCTGGGGCAAGACACAAGTGGCTGAGGGCACTGATTGGTTGACACGAGGAAGGGCAGGATTACATTGAACAAGACCAAGGGAGACACACAAGGAAAAACAGAACACAACAGATCATGACAGAAACTTAAAGAAACATGACAAAATCAAACAGAACCCAAACTAAACCTGAATCTGGACCACGCAGATCTCATATCTGTCTGTACAGGCCTACAGTCCTGTACAACAGTACAGCCATTTTTACTGGTTTTCTGATTTTTATGGTGGTAAATAGTCATATGTTCAATAAACACAAAAGTAGAAACATGGACACAGAAACAGAGAACATGTACTATGACACTATTATTTGAAAGATTGGACATTTTGGTCATGGCACAACATTTTACAGCTTGACAAGTGGAGTCCAAAACACTGCCATTCTATAGCATAAATCATCAGGTTCAAATGACTGCCATATTTTAGCAGGCTGGTGCATTTTGACCTTTTCCTCTGATGGAGAGGTGCCAATAAGATCACACTGCAGGGAAGAATTAACCTCTCTCAGAGGGAATTTATACAGGGTATGCGCATTAGGCGGAGGTCATTTCAATTGCACCCACTCATTATTCCGATTGTAGGAAAGTTTTTTTTGTTTGTTAGTTTTTAATCAAATGTTATTTAAACAACCCAGTTATATGCATAATGTTATGTTCTTGGACTAAGCTAAGCTTTACTCCATAAATGAGTTTCCTGGAGCTAGAAGTCCATGAATCACATCTTTCTGAAACACAGGCCACATTTGCACAGAAAGCAATATTTTCAATATAGATTAGTCTTTGTCAAAAAGAAAATAAAGTCAATGATATCCAATAAGATTACTCTTTGTTTGTCATTAGCCTTCAATAAGTTTTGAAAAAAAAAAAATCATAGGGACACTTTTTTTCCTCGGACTAACACGAAACTCGAGACTCCTTCAAAGTTTTCCTCTCCAGCTCAATGCACTTGTTGTTTCACTCCCACAATTTCTGGAAGGCCCCCTGGAAGTCCTCCAGTGTGAACATGCTCACGTTCCTCATCCTAGCCTCTTTCATCTCCTCAAATAGTCTCAAAATGGCTGCGTCTGAGGTTTTCCTTGAGATTGGGGAACAATCAAAAGTCACAGGGAGCAAGGTCTGGACTTAGGAACTGTCTTGATGACCATCTCAGTCAGAGAGTTGGAAACACAGATGGAGTTGCGGACTAGTGCATTGATAGTTGCTGTGGAAAAAACACCACCCAATTTGAAGAGAACTGGCCTTTTGCAGCAAAATCTCTTTCGGAACATTGACTTCACCAAACTGACTTCAAATTAAACACTTAAAATCTCTATTATTGTCTTTATTGACATAATACATCCATAAAAAGCACAAATTTTACCCACCAGCTTCAGTGTTCTGACTTCCCTCACTCTCATTGTCTCTCACAGACTCTGCCGTCCAAACAAAGGAAGCATTAAAAACAAAAACAGTAGTAGACCAAACTTATGTGAGTTTTTTGTTGTTTGTTTGTTTAAAGAAATTTGTTTCAAATCCATATTGCGCATAAATACTGTTAGTCAGAGGTGTGGAGTCTGGGGGGCTCAGTGGGCATGCACAACCAACAAAGAGGGAAACCATGCTTAAAACATAAATATACATTGCTTTGATGGGTTGCTACATGTAATTTTGTCCCAGAGAAGCTACATATTATGGTGCTAATTGCAGTATCCATCAGTGCTGATGTCACTGAGAGACGTCCGTTTTGCTGGTGAATGACAGGAAACTTAAAAAGAAACTGACGAACAAGTCCCCCCACAAAAAACGAAAAGAAAGAAAAAAAATCACTCAGTAACGCCGCCTGATTTGTTTGAAAATTACTACTCACTACTCTACACAAAATTTGTGAGGCCTGGACCCATACCGAAAAACTGAACAGCAATTCAGCCATTTTGTTTTGAATCAGCGTTTTTAGCCAAATTCCAGTCCTTGTACTTGATGAACTTCAAGTGGATAGTTTGCCCAACTGAGCCCCAAACAAATGTAGCTATTTGTGATAAATGAGTGATGCTCACATTGACCTTCTGAGTCGGTCACTGATGTGATTAACTCTGATGACTGAGGGAAACGTGCCTTTGTCTCACATGTGTTTGTTTTCAGGGGTGAACACACCCGGTTTGATTTTAGTGTTATCTTTGATTGGTTGCCATGACAACAGCAATCTACAATCCGGGATGGTTATGGTTTTCTGTTAAATTTTGGTGAAATGATTTAGTTCGAGAACATTTTGTGAATAAACACTTGCGGTTTGAGCCACGTATGCCCGATGGTGCGATAGCGGCAGACTAAGATTGATCGCTGGACATACGATATGTTATATTTGTTTAGTCAAAGAGATGAGTGTAAATATTGATAATAATGGACGGGCACGATTGTGGTCATCAATACAAGGCGTGGTTCTTGCCCGGATTAAATGCAATGCTTGTGCTGTGAATGCGTAGCACGATCTTGAAGATGATGATGATGATGAGGATGATGAAGAAGTAGTAGTAGAAGAAGAAGAAGAAGCAGAAGAAGAAGAAGAAGATCTGACAGTCCTAAAACAGTGGTGACAATCTGTAATTTAGCGATAACTGAGGCACGGCTAAAATAACAATGACAGATTGACGGAGTGGCGATAATAGATTTGGTCAGCTAGAAATAATGACAAACTGACGATGACGATGCTGCAAGCGAATAATGGACTGGCACATTTGACTGATATGCCCACCTCTGCTGATTACTCGCATGAGGAAAAGAAGGCACCGTTAGTAGAGAAGGCAGCACGCTAGCATCTAACGCAACTGCTAAGTAGCCGGGTAACTCTTACTGATACAACCAACATCAATGTGATGAAAAGAGCAACGTTGTACATTCGTATATTTCATTCACATGATTATTACTTTTAACATGGAAAATTTACACAGAATACAATTTATGGCATAAAATACTGAATTTTAACCATGATAAAAGAGTACTCTCTTTGCCCTTTACTCAAATCCTGCTTGAAAATCCTAACTGGTATCTTGTTGAGGGGGAAATTTGACAGAATTGCGGCGAAACTGGTCACCATCCCAACTGTTGCAATGATGATTGACTAACGCTGCTTTCTGGTCAGATAAAATCAAATCCCTGCAGGAAAACTGAAACTATTTTGAGACTCTCCTGTATGGATATCCAGGGTTTCTATAAGTCTGTCATGAGCATTAGTGTCGGTCTGAGTGCAGCATATTAACTACAGGTTTTACTGCGCTATAATTAATCCTTGTCATGCTCATCTATAATTCATGGAGGTGTTTTTTTCATGGATTTGGAGGAGAGAGGAGCTTATTTGAATTGTACACTATATTAAGGACGTGGTAGTTGCAAGAGGGAGACTCAGTAATTAAACACAAATGTTGAACTTTTTTCTTATCGCAGTATTTTGCATACTGCTGTTCTCTGGCAGAGATTTGCACACAACCATACAATACAAAATAATAAAGACATAAAAAGGCACAAACAACATTGTGCCATTTAGATCTGATTCTGATTAACGTTACAAAACAGCTAAAACTCCTTTCGGGCTTTTTCATTGAGTTTTCATAAATTCTAAACAGCTATGTTTAAAGATATCCACAGCTTTGTTATGAGTTAAATTAGAAAAGCACTTTGTTCCACATAAATCTGATATGTACAAATCTACTATTTCATCTGCAACTACAAAAAATATGTCAATTGAATATTAAGGCTGCTAACTTTTCATATGTAATAGCTTTTCTAAAAAGATAACTCATTTGACCTATGATTTTTTTATTTTTTATTGACTAATTTAACTATATATGTGCATTTCTTTGTTTAAATCTAACGCTGGTCAATTGACAATACAGATCGAGTCATTGGTTAGATGTTCAAATATCTCAATTAGCTTTCTTTCTTACTTTTCTTGTTTGTATACATGATGCATTTTGTAGCAAGCACAACATGCTTTGTGCACACTATAGCAATGGCGTGAGGCCTTTGGAGGGACAAGTGCTCAAAAGTGAAAAGGGTGCACATGGACTTTATTATTATTATTATTATTATTATTATTATTATTATTATTATTATTATTATTATTATTATTATTGTTATTATTATTGTTATTATTATTGTTATTATTATTATTATTATACAAACAATATAAATATAACATGTGCACAAAATGTTGGTTAAGCAAACTGTGAGCTCCTTTTATGGAAATGGTCGGACAATTGATGGAGATCTCCCAGTCAGATTGCATTTTCTTTTAGGCTGGGAATAAGATATAAAAACATAATACATTGCAGGCAAATGATAATGAGACTTGTGTTTGAGGACACTGGTCAGTGCAGTTTCAACAAAGGTCTTCTTCAAAGGTGCAAAGCCTCCAACCGCACTTTCTCTATCCACGGCACAGCTTTGCTTCTCTGCCCTTAATTACTTTGTGATTATGTTTTTGTTTTTTTTAATATATAACATTCCTGATCTTGACTTATTTTCCTTAACCATTCTCATAGGGAAACACAAACAGTGAAGCATAATTCAAGATAATTTAATGCCCAGTGGCTAAAATCAAAAACAAAATCAGTGAAACATTGCTGCCAAAGCTTATTGCACACAAAACATAAAGGAAGAAAGGGTTTTGAACAATTCCTTGACTATAAATCTAAACAGTCCAGATGTTTTGACTTTCATTTCAATGTGAATACTTTCCTGAGTCATCCATGAAAGCAATCAAATTATTGTTATTTTTTAATCAACATGTGTAGTAAGCTAATTCTAATTGCTATACTTTGCTTTAAGTTTTAAATGTTTTTAACACTGTTTGTAAATGCTTTCTGAGCTCCTCCACACTTACGCACCTGCCCGGTGCCTCAGGTCAATAATGGACGCTACCGGAGGTACTAAGCGGAGACTCAGGCGGAATCGAACCTTTTCTGTTGCTGGTTCCAATTTGGAATGGCCTCCCTCTAAATGTTCCATCTTTAAAACTTGTCTTGAAACTAATTTTTATCCTTTGGCTTTTACTCAGCATGAGACTCGGTATTATTTTAGTGTTTTGATTTAGATTGACTGTTTTTATGTTATTTTATTGTCTTAACTATCTTGTTGTATGTTGTTGTATTTTGGCCCCATGTACAGCCGTTGTTTTAAACGTCTCTTTCCGCGAAAAATAGGGGGGAAATGGTGAAAGAATTGTGGAAAAAATGAAAATACCCCCCAAAATATTTAAAATAATTTTGAAAACATTTTTGAAAAGAAAAACATCAGGGAAAACTGTATGTGGGGTCGACTGTACTATAAGGCCACAGCTGGACTTTCACAGAATTTAATTTTTTTTTAAATTTATTTTATTTTTTTTTTTTTTAGTAGGGGGAATGTATCCAGGCACCCTTAAGTATTTGGCCCTTCTTAAAAAAAAAGTTATTTCTTTTTTGGGCAGTTTCTAATGTCTAAGTCAAACAAATGTCAATATCAGACAAAGATAACCAAATTAACATAAAATGCATTTTCGAAAAATGGGGATCTTATTTATTAAGGAATAAAAATCCTCATTCTAAGCTATTGGCCGGAAAAAGTAATTGCTCACCTTGGTAAGCCCACCTAAGGCTGATTACCTCCAGACTGTTCAATGAAGAAATCATTTAAATAGCTGTCTTACAAAACAAAGTTGGCCCAAAGATTAAGCTTCCGCCAGGGTTCGTTCAAGGTTGCAAACGTTCACCAAACATTATCCAGATATAAAAAAAAACATAAATGAATGTGTGAATGAATGATTTTGAGTGGCCAAGTTAAAGTCCAGGCTTGAATCGAAATGTTGTGCCATGAGCCTAAAAAGACCGTTCTTGGTCAAAACCGCTCCATGTTTTTGGAGAATTCAATCATTAATTTAACAACTTAAACCATTAGTTAGCAGATTCTAGGCTATTAAGGCTAATAAAATTTGTCTTTAAGTAATCAAATACAGTAATACTGTATCGAGAGGTCGACCTGAGATTGATTGCCTTTTCCTCCATTATTGTATTTGTATCACCCCCTGCTGATTTGTTTTCTTCCTTAAGGCACTGGGAGCAGATCAGACTTTAATCAGCATGGATGTTTTAAAGAATCACTCTCAGAAACTCTCCAACATCCTCCTGTTCGGCGTTACAGAGCCGTGAGTCACTCCAGTGAAGGAACCCAGTGAGGGATGAAAGCGGTATTAGTGCCGGTTAATTCGTCCTGACAGTTGGAAATGTTAAATCCTGCAGGGGGCTCAGCTTAGCTCGTTCACTCCCTGCCTAAGTAGGTTAAATACAAACCAGTGTGATCAATCTGTAGACACTAACTAAATCCACACAGCGTTGCCAAACACCAGCTGCATGTTCTTGGGAGGAGGCAACAGAAGAAAGTTAAACATGTCAAAGCACCAAGAATACTTTCGAGGGCGTTGGAGCAACTAAGACACACAACGATGCACAGTCAGACAGCTGTAGTGAAATGGGGACGAAGCAGGACACCTGACGACTGGGATTGTCTAAACCAGGGCTGGGCAAATTTAAAAAAAAAAATTTTTGTGAGCTCCTCAAGAGACCAGAGGAAAGAATAAAGGGAGGAAGGATAGATGAAGCAGAATGAGATGGGCAAATTAAATGCTGGTTGGAGGCCACAATTTTCATCAGTGCAACTGAAGGGCCAAATATGACCACGTGCTTCCAAGCCAGATGTATTACAAAAATGCAATTTTTAAGGGCCTATCTCATGCAAAATCAACTTTTTTGAGGTTTTAGCCATATCAAAATGATATTTCCTTACTAAAAACACCGCCAAAGTGGTGCTTTCCTTTATTCACTCATCTCTTGAGAGAGCAATCTTGCACTCTACTAGCTCCTCCCAATCCAAGAAAAAGACTGGATCCTCACTTATCTACTTATCTATGTAGATAGACCCAGCCCTATATATATAGACCCTGCAAACTAAACACATGTCCACTTTCTCCAAGCAGCCTGCAGGACGTCCTACAAGCACATCCAAGAAAGAGGCAATATTAAGGCGGCCACCTCGGCCGAGGCATTGGCCTCCCTAGATGGAGCTCCGCTCTTTCAAATTTGTTCTAAGTCAGGTGGGACGCCCGGGAAGCGTAAACAGGAAAGAGGCACTTTTACACGGCTTACTTGGCGACAGACCATCCAGCAGCTGTTTGTCTGTGATCGTCATTTTTCTGAGGACTGCCTGGTTAACCTTGGCCAGTACCAAAATGGATTGACCGGGAGATTAAACCTTAAAGGGGAAGTCAACCTTAAATATTTCTTGACAATATTATGTGACCTCACTAGTCTGAACATGACATTCTGATTAATATTACATTTGTGGAAAATCCAGCCGTTTTTATTCATCTCAGGGTGCGGCCATCTTGCCACTTGCTGTCGACTGAAGATGACATCACAGTTTGTCAGGGCTCAGGCAACGACCAATCACAGCTCACCTGTTTTCTGAAGCTGAGCTGTGATAGGTTGTTAACTGAGACCTGACCAAATGTGATGTAATTTTCACTCGACGGCAACTTGGCAAAATGGCCGCCTTCTGACATTGATAAAAACTGCTGGATTTTGCTGCTTAACTCATATTCCACTAACTCAATATTAACCAGAATACCAATTTTAGACTAGTGGGGCTACATAGAACATATTACGGTCAATTATTTTTTGGGGTGTTGACTTCCCCTTTAAAACTTGTGCGATTGCAATAATCAAACCTGATGAAGAGGCCAGAGCTGTAAGTAAATCAAACTGCTGACTAAATGATGATATAATACTAGCATAAGCACTAACTTCATTGTCAAGCACGTCAGACAAAATGTGTTTTATAAAAATAAACTTACTTGCTCCACATTACCATATGCATGGATGAATAGTATATCAATGCTTTATAAAGATTGCCACTTGGCTCCACAATATTGTAGCAACCCTTGTGTGTGGTTCACAGGTTCTGTTGTTTCCAATGGTCTAAAGGAACCATGAAGGTAGTAACATGAGACTTTTTCGTAAGCTACGCAAAGTGTGTTGTTGTGGTTACGGCCGACGGTAACTGTTCCAAATTGACATTAAAGAGTTGTTGCTAGCTCACGGCTTGGCCTGATCCTTTCTTAAACACTACAATATGTTCGTCCATATTTACCACTTCATGGGCGGTGCAGGTAGCAGCCGGAAAGGACGACATCATGAACGGTGTGCGGCAACCACACAAGGAGAGGCTGGGTTGCAGTGAACCAGGAGTCTTATTTCCGGGTTAGAAAAATAGCCACCAAAATAACTCATATTTCATAAGAAACTAAATCACCATTGTGCCAAAGGTAAGATATATAGAAGAGTTTCAAATGTTGTGAAACGGACAGAATATCAACAACGTATGTGCATACATGCAAAATACATGCTCTTAATGTATTTCACTTTTAATAAATGTATAAAAGATCCTAACCCAACAGCAAGGTGTTTGAAGCCAACAACAAAATAACCACTTTTGTTTATAGTGCAAAGGGCCGTTTTGCGTAAAAATTACAATTCAAGAACAGCACAAAAGTGCTGAACAACAAACCTGGATATTTTCCCCCACAAAAATTAACTATTTCAAAATTCTAATATTTTTGATAATTTAAGATACTATGTTTGTCCTGCAAATTATTCCAAATGCGCAAAAAAATTATTGGCCTAGGCAAGGGCAATATAAGACATAAGCACAACAAAAACCATGTTTGCAATCTTGTGGTGAATGGTGACATGACAAAAAAAATAAACAAAAAACTACAGTCGACCCCTGGATACTCGTTGCTTGGCACCTGCACCTTTGGATGTTCACAGATTGTTTTGTTTTTTGAAGTAATAAAATATATATATATATTTTGGGTATGTTCTGTTGTTGTTGTTTTTTCAGGAACAAGACTGTTGATATCCACTCTTGATTTCATGCACCAGCAGGACTTGGCATTTGTCCCCACTACCAAAAACTACCAAAATGTGGTTAAAATAACCATTATGCTACTGTGCTTAGTTGGCCAGCAAACTCACCAGACCTGAACACAGAACAAAATCGATGAATTAGAATGGTACAGATTAGTGAAACCAGACCCAGACGAGGTGAAGATCATCATTATCAAGCCAAAAATTTGTATGATAAAGTATAAGCAAATAATCAGCTCTAACGACAGTTAGCATGAATTTATCTGCCACTAACAGCAGTTATTACAAAATAATAATAATAAAATAATGTTCTTGTACGTTTCACTAGACATGCAGTCACTATGGGTGTGGTACTTAAGCTCAATTAAATTGTTTAAATCATTTTTGTCCCTACTGATTATTGAAGTTAGGAAAACAGGATTGTGTTTTTGGCACGCTTCCTTTCAAGTTTGTCCAGTAAGTTAAGTTAGACAATCAAAAGGCAAATGACAGAGGCTTTAGACAGAAAGAAAGCCCTGCCAGTGAAACACTACACTAACGCCGCACTTACGTAGCACAAGCAGAGTGTAGAAGTAACCGTTAAAGAGTCTGTTATTTATTTGAGCAATTCAGTGATGTCAGTTTGGGTTGGCTTAAGCTTCATTTTGGAAACAGCTCATGATGTTGGTCTTGCGACCTGCTCAACTTGGACTGTGAGCATGGTCAGATATTCGGACGGAGCGACGGCGGAAGAAAGCCCCCGCAGCTGCTCTGCTGCATGAAATTACAGAGAAAAGCACGACGAGGAAATTTATGCTGCTGCCTCTTTGCGTTCACGCTGTGCGAGAGCAAGCTGAGCGGAAACTGATCACATCTGATCAGAGTCATGTTCAGGACGAGGCCAGCGGTGCATGACTGTGTGTGTGTGTGTGTGTGTGTGTGTGTGTGTGTGTGTGTGCGTGTGTGTGTGTGTGTGTGTGTGTGTGTGTGTGTGTGTGTGTGTGTGTAGTGGCCCATTCACAGAGCCATGAACTAATTTTATCCAGTTGTGGTCGCAGCTCATTTTTGAATAATGTCTGGCATGTTTTATCATCAGAATCTACAGAAGCTTTTCAGTTTTTAATATTGTTCTCTCAGTTTTTGTCACATTTAATCAAGGAATATCTTTCCTATTTCATTGTATTCTATTTTTACAGTTTATTTTCCCCATTATGTCAATTCACTTAATAAGAGAAGATCACACTGTGACAAAGAAATCTAATGTCATCATATGTCTGCTTGGACTGCTGGGCAGCAATTACTCAGGCCAGGCAGAAAATGGTATTTAGCAAAAACCATCAGGCTAAATGCCCAAAACGACTGGCTGCTCAAATTGATGGAGACATATTAAGGAACTCAAGCAAACTAAAGCGGACCACACAGAAATAGGAGGAATGGTGGTCCTGTGGTTCTTGCTGTTGCTATACGACGACAACGACTAATACTACAAACACACTTCCAATGAAGTTGGGATGTACTTTTAAACATAAACAAGAAGAGAATACAATCATTTGCAAATCATGTTCAACTTATTTTTTAATTAAATACACTACAAAGAGAAGATATCCAATGTTCAAACTGATAAACTTGATTGTTTTTAGCTAATAATCACAAACATAGAATTTTTGGGCTGCAACACATCCCATAAAAGCTGGGACAGGGTCATGTTTACCACTGTGTACATCAACTTTTCTTTTAACAACATTCAATAAACATTTGGGACGTGAGGACACTAATTGTTGAAGCTTTGTAGTTGGAATTCTTTCCCATTTTTGCTTGATGTACATTTTCAGCTATTTAACGGTGCGGCGTCTCCGCTGACATATTTTACGCTTCATAATGTGTCACACATTTTCAATGGGAGACAGGTCTGGACTGCAGGCAGGCCAATCTAGTACCTGTGCTCTTTTACTACGAAGCTGCAAAAACTGAAATCTTAAATAAGATATAATTTATTAAATTTAACCTAAATTTGCTTATTTTGCTCTGACAAGTTATTTTTTACTTAAAATAAGATTGTCAGACAAGATCATTGTGCTTATTTTAAGATTTTCATTTAGTGTTAACAGCCATTATTAATTATTGTGAGGCTTAAAACAAACATTTTCCACATTTGATATGATGAGCCTAGTATTATTTTCTTATTTTTCAAAATCTTGCTGGTAAATTTAAGTAAAATTTTCTTTTTCTGTTGGCAGATAATTTTGTTTATTTGGCGTAATAATTTTCTCAATTTACTATATTTTTTTCTTAAATTTTCAACTGTTGTAACACGTGCTGAATGCGGTTTGGCATTGTCTTTCTGAAACAAGCAGAGGCGTCCATGAAAAACATGTTGCTTGAGTGGCAGCATATATTTCTCCAAAACCTTGTGTGTACCAGCATTAATGGTGGCTTCAAAGATGTGTAAATTACCCATGCCCCATACCATCACAGATGCTGCCTCTTGAACTTTCCGGGTGGTTCTTTTCCCCTTTGGCCTGGTGGACGAGATGTCCACAATTTCCTTTTTTTTCTTCTTTCTTTTTTGGGGGGAGAGAGCTCAGTATTGTTCATTCGGTAATCTTACCGATTCGACATGTCATCATCATTGCTCTCTCTTATTTTTTTTCTTATTTTTTTTGTATGTGCATGTGCGGGTGTGTATGTGTGCATAAGTGCGTGCGTGTGAGTGTGTGCTCATTATTTCACCTAAAACCTATTTAGAATCCCATACTGTTTACCTAAACCGAATACTTCAGAATCCCGCTAGAGTCGTGAAGTTGTCAGGAGACCCGAGGAAGGATCAAAGAAAAGAAAGAAAAGTGAAATCCAGCACCGACCAGACATCACCTACTACCAGAATCTTTCACCAACCCCAGAAACATCTAAATTCCAACCAATTAGAGAGACCTCAAGAGACCAAATAAGAGACTGAGGAAAGGAGTTTGCAGTTAGGGATGTAGCGCCGAATTATACTTACTGACATTGTTTTTCTGAATTGTTCCTGAGCCCATGTGGTTATATCCATTAGATATTGATATCAGTTTTTAATGCAGTGCCACCTGAAGGATCGAAGGTCACGGCAATCAATGTTGGTTTTCGGTCTTTTTGCTGACATGCAGTGATTTCTCCAGATTCTCTGAACCTTTTGACCGTACTATGGACTGTAGATAATGAAATCCATAAATTACTTGCAATTGTCTGTTGAGGAAAACTGTCCTTAAACTGTTAGACCATGTTCTTTCGCACTTGTTCACAAAGAGGTGAACCTCGCCCCATCTTCGCTTGTGAATGACTGAGCAATCATGGCACTCACCTGTTCCCAATTAGCCTGTTCACCTGTGGGATGTTCCAAACAGGTGTTTGATCAGCATTTCTCAACTTTCGCAGTCTTTTTTGCCACCTGTCCCACGTGTTGCAGCCATACAATTCTAAGTTAATGATTATTTGCTAAAAACAAAGTCTGAATCTGAAATATCCTGTTTTTGTAGTATATTCAATTAAATCTAGGTGGAAAATTATTTGTAAATCCTGGTATTCTGTTTACCCAAATTAATTGGAATTGGGTTTATACTACTACTATTACTGATGATGATATAATAATAATAATAATAATAATAATAATAATAATAATAATAATAATAATAATAATAATAATAATAATAATAATAATAATAATAATAATAATAATAATAATAATAATAATAATAATAATAATAGGGCAGCACGGTGGCTGACTGGTTAGCACGTCCGCCTCCCAGTGCAGAGGACGTGAGATCGAGTCCGGGCTTCGGCCTTCCTGGGTGGAGTTTGCATGTTCTCCCCGTGCTTGCGTGGGTTTTCACCGGGTACTCCGGTTTCCTCCCACATTCCAAAAACATGCATGGCAGCTTAATTGAACACTCCAAATTGTCCCTAGGTGTGAATGTGAGTGTGGTTGTTCGTCTCTGTGTGCCCTGCGATTGGCTGGCAACCAGTTCAGGGTGTACCCCGCCTACTGCCCGAAGCCAGCTGGGATAGGCTCCAGCACCCCCGCGACCCTAGTGAGGAAAAGCGGCCAAGAAAATGGATGGATGGATAATAATAATAATAATGATAATAATAATTAATAATGATAGCCCTGACCCAAATTTCAAACTTTTCACTGAGGTAGAAGAGCTTTTTATTTGAATAACACTGGAGAACACAATTTTTTTGTTGAGTTAAGTTTTACAGCTGTTTTTAACTAATCTTTGGGTGCGGGATCCAAAACTGATCTTTAAAAAAAAAAAAAATTTTTAGCTATAGGACCCTCGTTTTCTTAAGATAATATGAAATAAATGTGTATGTATGCAGGGCTGGACTGGCACAAAAAAATTGGCCCAGGCATTTGACTTAAGCCTGCCAGCCCGGCCCAGCCCTTGGCCCTGACTCCTGACCACCCCTGACAAGCTCATAGTTCTGACACTGATATTAACTGATATTGGTTCAGTTTTCTGTCTATATTCGAAATGGATTAATGGATTAGCCCATCTAAATTGTGCATGGGCCAGTCTCTTGGGGTAAAAATGGAGGAAAATAATCATTAAAAAGCACTGCATTTGCCCCAAAAGATGCTGGCCCACCAAGTATCTGCCCGGTATGTCAGATGTCCAGTCCAGCCCTGCATGTATGTAAATAAATTACTAAGATTTGAATAGCACTAATCCTCTTAATTCCAACTAATGTACTATTCTGTTTGCAGATATTGATAGTACGAATTATTGGGAGCTGCACACCTCTCACCATCTCAATTGTGACGGCAGAAACAAATTGCCATGTAGCAGTAGATGAGTCCAATCGTAATCAGCTCTTTTTATTAGTCCTACTACAGAAAATCAGTGGAATTTAGTTTTTCTGGAGGGTAAGTTGTGGAGAAAAAAACTTGCAATTTTTGAATCAGCATGCCAATTTTAATTTTAAATCAACACAAAAATCTACCGGTAACTCAAATTGATCAAATTACTCACCAATATAATTAGCTTGACCAATTATTCTCAATTTAATTATGTACTTCAGCATTTCACTTTACACATATACACAAAAATACTTTAGGTATGACTCAATATAATTGTAGAAATGTTGCAATTTTTGTGAAGTATTAAATTGAATAAAATAAAAAATATGTGTGAGTATGATGATATAATGATTTATAAATAAGTTTGCCGTTCGTGTGTGTGTTTGCACATGTCAAATTGCAGTTGTATATATGAGCAGGTTCATGTTTTCTTTTCTTATATATGATATATATGAGATATATGAATAACATTCTTGTATTAATATGAAACAACTTCAAACATACAAAGAACAAGGGGTAGGACTAGATAAGTTTTTTACTTCCTCCTACTCTCTTTGAATATGTGAACTGAGCCAAATGATGATCATTAACAGTATACGGCTTTTCTTCTTTTACATTTTTCTTACTTCCTTTTACGGTGCATTGTTCTGTGACTTGTTTATATGTTCAGTAAACAAACAAACAACAGTTTACCTGGTGCTATCAGTATGAGGACAACCAAAAACTTTACAACGGAAGGTCATTTTTGTAAATACAATATTAAATGGATACTCATGTAATCCACAAACTGTATTTTGGGCATTCAACTGGTCGAGCTGTACTTTGGTCAAGTTACTGAAGATGCTTTTTGCCAGGCCTTCTGTGGTGTCAGGTAGGACTTGAAGAGATATGAAAGCTACGGTTCACCTCGATGCCGTGGCCTCTTGCCTCCCCTCTACCCGACCCACCTGTCTCCCATTGTTTTAACCACACCACATTCATACTTTTGGAGGGCAGACTGGTACTACTATTTTATGCTGTGAATTTCTGCAAGTGTTAAAAACATATATGACTTTTGGCTTGTTGAGGACCCTTTTCTTAACCAGCTTGCAATCACTACAATCACAACAGACAACTGTACCAGTAGTTTTCAGTCTATTGCGCTTGTATTTTAGTCTCTCATTTCAATGTGACAAATCCAAAACGACAGACTGACTGACATCCATGAGTGTGTGTGATGGTGACATACTCTCAATGTTGATTTGTTCCACTGTCTGTACCTTCAGATTATTATTAGCCAGAAGGCTTACACACACACACACACACACACACACGCAGGTTTGCCTCTGTGTATTATGAGGACATTTTTTCCAAACCTGTTTAATTGTGTATTACGGGGACACCCCTTTCCGCTAATGCCAGAGAGATGGGACTTGCACCCCAAAAATTTTTTGGGGGTCATCCAGGGAAATTTCACTTCAAAACTTTAAAAAACTCAACGCACAAAAAAAAGAAAAACCTGAAAAAACAGTAATTATGAGGACATAGATAATGAGCTAAATAAGCCACGCCCATGGCAAAAATGGTAATTATGAGGACCAACTCACATTACAAGGACAAAGTTTACACAACACACAGCAACCATGTCACTGAAGTGACTTGAAAGTTCTGGCATTCTGACGTTACACAAACTGAAATGACATTGATGTGTAATGACTTACCTGATATAAGGTCGCATTGTTGTGCATAACAATACTGTGAAATGCAAAGTCATACCTGATCCTTGAGCACCATGTTACAACTTTAGGACAGACTGAAACTGGTATGTTAATAAAACAATGCTTCTTATGTGACCAGGTTATCTAGGTCAAGCACATCTTTGTAATGGATAAGCTAGACATGAAACCAGATGCAAAAGAGTGAACATTGAACATTTTATTCTTTAAAACATGACTACCTCTCATCTTAAAGATGAGCAGTTTTCTAATAGCTCATTACTGGAATACCTTCGGATTTCAGAATTTCTGAAAAACAGGTTCAATGTAGGAAGTGTCTGAAGTACTGTGAGAATCTGGAACATATTCCTCTGCTGATGAATCCTCACTTGAACTGGATACATCAGCAACCTAATTTTTTAAACAAAAACAATTATTACATACATACAGACATACATATTGTCGCTGTCCTGTGAAAAACACTTCCACCATATTTTCCAGACTATAAAGCGCACCGTGATACAAGCCGTGCCGCCAAGAAGGATCGCTACCGGAGAGCAGCCCGCGACCTAAAAATGGAAACATGTTTTTCACAGGACAGCAATGATATCCATATATACAGTAGACGCACACATACATGTGCATATATACAGCGGCTCTAAAATTGACACCTGCCGGATGCGGGTTAAAGTTCCTTTTGGCGGGTGGTCATAAATATTTACTAGCTTTACTTCGCTGCTACTTAGTGATGCACTCGAAGTAGAAGCTTGAGACAAGTGTTGAGCGCTCGCGGAAGAAGTAGCTCCCGCCATTGATGGGCTAATGTGCTAAAGTTCATTTACCAAAGATAGGTGGTCTTCATCATCAAGCAGTTTTGCATTTTTTTTTTTTTTTGCAATCAACGGGATATGTGCCAGATGCTGGAGCAAACTAGAAAAGCATTTAGAACCTAAAGTTTGTGCATATACTAAAGATTATTATAAATCTAGTCACCACATTTATTCGAAAGATGAGATGAAGCATTTAACAAGAGGGATAGTTAATATGCTTAATCTATGGCATTGCCCCTAAAACGGGTCTTGTGTGATACAGTCCTTCAGTTACAGTAGACGTTTTCTATTTTACCGAGTCAGACAGTCGTTAAGATTGAGACAATTGCTCAACATTTTGCTGCTTGCAACTAAAGACAGCGGTATAAACATGGGTCATAATTTATCCTCTTGACTAAATTATATTCATTCAATGAAAATGCCTGCACTATTAATCCTGGTTGCGTGAAACAAAGATCCATTGCAGATACAAATAACACACAAGATAAAATACCCATCATGCCAGTCCATTCTAGTGCAGCGAAAGGTCCAAAACATAAAGCACATTTATCCAAGCTTGATACAAGTGAATAAACTACCTGATGTTTACACTTCTGTTTAAAAAAAAAATAAAAAAATTATAGCGAGTTCACCTCTAAAATCCACCATAAATAAATTAATGGGAAAAAAAGATCACTACAGTGCATAATCTAAATCACCAAACTGCCAACAAATCTTGAATTTGAGATATTTTTAATGTTGACTTGTAGAAATTTTAGTCCCATACAAGCGTATTGTTGGATACAGTATTTTTAACGTCTTGGCAATACACATTGCATAAACAATTGTTGTGATTATATTTGTTAGTTATATAGTTTAGCCCTAGCATCTACTCTACACTCTTCACTCCTAACGTCTTGCTTCTGAAAACTGATTTCAACATCAATATTCAAAAAGAAATCTCGTCACCTGGTCAACTTTGTCTGTGACAGCTACGTCTTCAGCTATGTCTTCAGGTTGTGCGTCAGTTCAAACCTGGTACACATGAAGAGAAAAATACATATAAAATTCAATTCTTAGTAACACACAAGACTGTACCTGTGCATGTACACAGTTACAGTACATACAGAACAATGAATAGGTTAAAGTATTGTGAATGCAAACTCATTTTATTTGCCATTACAAAAATAAATAAATAAATCCTTCTGCACTACAGGTTTGTGTACATTGGTGACGTCTATTTTTCACAATGAAACAAAAACAAGAAAATACACAGTCCTCAGAGAATCCATACCTGACCAGAGTATGAATTGTGAGGACTGTATGTGTAACTCCAAGCCCTGAAAACTTATTTTACACTCACAGTGTATAAATACACTGTCCTCAGAGTGTCAGTTATTCACAACTACGACATTGTGAGGACAATGTATCTGCGAGGGCTGCTCAGTATTGACAAAACATGCGACATGGGTGTTTTATACAGTGATGGAGATTATTTAAACATTTAACACATACCTAAAAAAAAAGATCTATCCATATACATATATATATACACATACATATAGATATATATACTGTATACATAGCGAGACGGACAGACAGACATAGCGAGATGGACTGAGCAAGACAGATAGATATAGAAAATAAAGATAGAGATAAAGATAAAGAGATCTTTATAATCCAAAGAAAGAAATGCATGTTAATGCGGAAAAATAAGCATGCTCATTGTGATCTAATCTTATCCAATTAAGTTATTTTTTGTTAGTAATGCCCCTCGATACGGTTCTCTCGTATGGCGATGCGCAATTCAGGTAGTCTCTGATTGGTCAAAGTCAGACTAAAGTATACAATGCAATATTCATTTGTTGCTTGTCTTTGCAATACACATATTGCATGAGCCATTCGTGCGACAAGATATTTTTTTATATATTGTGCCAACGTCTTGCTTCTGAAAAATGTATTTCAACATCAACATTCAAAAACAAATCTAGTCACCTGGTCAACTTGGTCTGTGACAGCTATGTCTTCAGGTTGTGCGTCAGTTGAAACCTGGTACACATGAAGAGAAAAATACATATAAAATTCAATTCTTAGTAACACGACTGTACCTGTGCATTTACACAGTTACAGTACATAAAGAACAATGAATAGGTTAAAGTATTGTGAATGCAAACACATTTTATTTGCCATTACAAAAATAAATAATCCGTCAGCACTAGTGGTTTGTGTAAATTGGTGACGTCTATTTTTCACAATGAAACAATTAATAGAAAATACACAGTCCTCAAAGTGTCCATACCTGACCAGAGTATGAATTGTGAGGACTGTATCTGTAACTCCAAACCCCTGAAAACTTATTTTACATTCGCAGTGTATAAATACACTGTCCTCAGAGTGTCAGTTATTCACAACTACGACATTGTGAGGACTGTGTATCTGCGAGGGCTACACAGTATTGACATGCGACATGGGTGTTTTATACTGTGATGGAGATTAAACATTTAACACGGACCTAAAAAAAAGATCTATACATATACTGTATACATACATACTCTATATATACAGTATATATATATATACACAAATATATATATATATATATATATATATATATATATATACACACACACAAATATATATATATATATATATATATATATATATATACACAAATATACATATATATATAGATAGAGAGACAGATATATAGATATATAGACATAAAGATAAAGATAGAGAGATCTTTATAATCCAAAGAAAGAAATACACGTTAATGCGGAAAAATAATCATGCTTATTGTGATCTAGTCTTATACAAATAAGTTAGTTTTTTTTAGTAATGCCCCTCGATACGGTTCTCTTGTATGGCGATGCGCAATTAAGGTAGTCTCTGATTGGTCAAAGTCAGACTAAAGTATACAATACAATATTCATTTGTTGCATGTCTTTGCAACAGACATATTGCATGAGCCATTCGTGCGACAAGATCTTTTTTTTATATACTGTGCAACGTCTTGCTTCTGAAAAACGTATTTCAACATCAACATTCAAAAAGAAATCTAGTCACCTGGTCAACTTGGTCTGTGACAGCTATGTCTTCAGGTTGTGCGTCAGTTGAAACCTGGTACACATGAAGAGAAAAATACATATAAAATTCAATTCTTAGTAACATGACTGTACCTGTGCATTTACACAGTTACAGTACATACAGAACAATGAATAGGTTAAAGTAATGTGAATGCAAACTCATTTTATTTGCCATTACAAAAATGAATAAATAAATCTGTCTGCACTACAGGTTTGTGTAAATTGCTGACGTCTATTTTTCACAATGACACATAAATAAGAAAATACACAGTCCTCAGAGTGTCCATACCTGACCAGAGTATGAATTGTGAGGACTGTATGTGTAACTCCAAGCCCTCAAAACGTATTTTAAACTCACAGTGTATAAATACACTGTCCTCAGAGTGTCAGTTATTCACAACTACGACATTGTGAGGACTGTGTATCTTGCGAGGGCTGCACAGTATTGACAAAACATGTGACATGGGTGTTTTATACAGTGATGGAGATTATTTTGACATTAAACATGGACCGAATATATATATCTTCATAATCTAATTAAAGAAATACACGTACGTGCGGAAAAATAATCATGCTCATTTTGATCTAGTCTTATCCAAATAAGTTTTTTTTTTGTTAGTAATGCTCCTCGATACAATTCTCTTGTATGGCGATGCGCAATTAAGGTTGTCTCTGATTGGTCAAAATCAGACTCAAGTAGGGCCTGGCAATAAATCAAATTAATTGAATAAATTAAATTCAAATTGAATCGTTGAAAATTTGCTAAATCGTGAAATGTATTTTGTCTTCTGGATTATTAAAAGCTGTTATAATGTTCTGTTACATCCAGATGTTATTGTGAGTTGTAATTTTGCACAAGTGGTGGCAGAATGCTGGATGGTTGGTTTAAAAGACTTTTTATTTTATTTTTTGGCCATATCGCTTAGCCTCAGACTAAAGTATACAAACAATCCAATATTCATTTGTTGCACGTCTTTGCAATACACATATTGCATGAGCCATTCGTGCGCCAAGATATTTTCCACATATTGTGCAGCCCTAGTATCTCCACCCTCCACTAATGTCTTGCTTCTGAAAACTGATTTCAACAACATTCAAAAAGAAATCTAGTCACCTGGTCAACTTTGGCGCAGTCTGTGATAGCGGTGTCTTCATCAGGTTGTGCTTCAGTGGAAACCTGGGGTAGATGAATAGAAAAATACCAATACAATTAAATTCTTACTAAGACTAGACTGCTAAACTGTAATTTCATGTAATCATGAATGTGCGACCAGTAATTCTAGTATGTCACATGTATGAAGCAATATCCAAATGTCATGATAAGCAATCACGATATGATAATCAACATGATATTGTGAGGTTAGCGATACTCACGATAACTGTAAAAGTAAAATAAAAAAATAAGTCACAATATTGTAAAAAAAATGAAATAAAAACAAAAAAAATTATATTGAGAAAAGAATGTACTTTTGCTTTTGAGTTATAATTAATCTTTTATGTTTTGTCAAACCTTGCACGATAACCCCCCCACCCCCAAAAAAAACAAAATTAAGTGTGACAACACACCATATAAACATACCATAGTGTTTTTCCATTGTAGTGAAATTCAAACATGAAAACCTTCTGGGCATCATGATACACTCTCAGCCTGTTTTCACATAACTACTCCTCGATATTCAGTAGGAAAGACTCCCTTCTGAAAGGAGCAGGAACTGAACACTCCTCAACCTTACAAAGAAAAAGGGATACAACGGAAATATTTCATTATAACAGTAATGAAAACTAGGCCCATACTAAAGAATCTTTTACCAATACTCACCTTTGAATGAATTAATATATTTTATGGTGAAGCCATCCTTGTCTTTACCTAAGGATGAAAAATATGCTACCTCTTCTTTGGGTTTAACTTTTGCCCTCTGTGGCCTCATGACTGACATATCTCACTGAAGATAATGATCTAAAGCTATAGAAAAAAATTAGTTTCAATCAGTTTGATAGGTAACTTGGTGCAGATGTTTTGAAGTTGACTTTCTGTGGACCATAATATCCTGTGCAGTGTGCAGTAAATGTGCCAACGAAAATAAAATACAGTGGATAGCACAGCTCTGCTAAATATTTGCATAAATTAAATGTAATGAACACTAACAGACTTTACTTAAATATTTCTATTTAAAGAACAAATTTAAGTAAACACAAATGCAGCAATTTACCAATACTTCATTTATACTGTACTGGTAATACTAAACCATTGTATATTTTCACATCATAAACCAGCCTATCAAACCAGCCTGTTATTGCTTTCCTCTTAAAAATTTCAATTAGCATTTATCTTACTCAACAGACGGTTAGCTCTGCTATGCTAACTGAGCTAACCGTCACTAACAAAAGCGTAGCAATTATAAATAATTTGCTGCAACCATCATAATCAACAGATGGTTAGGTATGCTAACGTTAGCTTAGCTGCACTTACACTGGACTTGCATTATAAATCATTTTCAGCAATGTACACAAGCGACCAACATTAAAATAAACAAGTTTCTGGAGGAAAAATTCAAGCTTCAAACCTACCTCATTAGCACAGCTACACTGCCATCACGTCTCGTGAAGTAATTAGAGCCGGGGCGGTTCTCTATCGGGGCTGCTAGATGACGTCACTTCCGTACTCCGGGCAATATAATAAATCACATTTAAATCAACAAATTGGTTCAGTGTTGGATTATGAACTTTGTTGATAAGAGTGGCTATTGTTCTATGATTTACAGTGTCAATTAAAAAAAAATAGATCACATTTAAAATTAACCCGAAAGGCTCATATACTAAATTAATTACCACAGACGAAAACAAAGGATATTATTGCTAGAATTATAGATAATTTTGTAATCGTTTAATGTGATTTCAGTTTGTTTTTTTAAAAAGTTATTATTATTTTTTTCATTAACGAAAATGTTTTTTTGCTTTAGTAAATAAAATAACCTTGCTGCTGTCACACAGTTGCTGTCCGAGGATGTTTTGGTACTATACTTTAGTAATGGATGCATGTGTTTTTTGGCAAAATTGTGAGCGAGCCCAGTAACTTGGCTTAGAATTAACCCTGCAAATGAATGGTCACATGATGCTTTACTGTTGGCATGAAGCAGGACTGATGGTAGCGCTCACCTTTTCTTCTCCAGACAAGCATTTTTCCGGATGCCCCAAACAGTTGGAAAGGGGGTTAATCAGAGAAAATAACTTTAACTCTTTTTTCCTTATTTTGGTCTGTGTTTATGGAATCCCTTTTTCACTGGTCACACCAGGCCATCCTCCAAAAGTCTTACTCCCTCACCATGGGTGTAGATGGACTCATACCTGCTTACTGCCATTCCTGAGCAAGCTCTACACTGGTGGTGATGTCCTTATCCCCGCAGCTGAATCAACTTTGGGAGATAGTCCTGGCATTTGCTGGATTTTCTTGGGTGCCCTGAAGCCTTCTTCACTTAAAGTTTGTAAGGTCACTAAAGGAAATTACTTTAATTTTCATGGCAAATAGGGACTTTGCAATTCATCTAATCACTATAACATTCTGGAGTACATGTACATGCAAATTGCCATCATAAAAAAACAATAATAAGTCAGCACTGCAGATTTTTAGAAAATCAATGTAATTCTCAAAACATTTGGCCACTGGTGTACAGAAAGATGTTATACTGTAAAGGTAGGGTGGGATGTTAAATGATGAATCAATGTACTGCACTGACAGTTTCTCTGTCTCTGCTGTTAACCATTGTACATTTTTAAATAAACAACCACTGAAATAATTAAATACTGAAATATATAATTAAATGTCATAGGGTATTTCATTATTTAATTATTTACTTAGGAATTGGTGGCTGCAAAAAAAATAAGGCTCTGTGTCTACAGACAAACATTCACAATACACAGCATTTTGAGAAAAAACTGAATTATGGAGACGTGCGTAATTGTGGGGACAGGTGATGGTCAGCCAATCAAATGCTGTGAAATATACACTGGTGTGAATTATTCATGAAGTGGTGCATTACAAGGACCTTCCTACAGGGGGCGCCATCAAATACACAAAAATACACAAATTCACGTAATTGTGCTTTACAAGGACATTGGCTAAAACTTTGGATTTAAGCCTTCTACAGCCCTAGAAGCACTTCTGCATTGAAATAATTATGAGGACATGGGCTGTGTCCTCATAATTCAAAATGTCCTCGCAGCACGGCATGTATTCAGGTGAAATGTCCTCATAATACACAAAGGCAAACACACACACACACACACACACACACACACACACACACACACGCACACACACGCGCACGCACACGCGCACGCACACGCACACGCACACGCACACGCACACATACACACACATGAATAATTCATGAATTTGGTAGGTACAAATTTACATTAATCCTGATATTAGGAGACAGGGGGGAAATACATATGTTAAACTTCACTTTTGGGGGTTCTTGGTGTTTTAACCATTTTAACCATTTCTTGTTTAATAATTGCAAAATGAATGTACGATGGGTTCCCCTTGATTTCAATTATTTTTTGCTGTTTTGAAATTAGGGTACTGATTAAAATGAAAAAGATTTCAATTTTGCTTTTACGCAAATGACCACTTACGTTAATTGGAGCATGACCAAACTAACAGTCTGATGGTCCACAGAGAAAACACAAAATGGTTTCAGTTTTTTTTTTTAAGCAGCTGCAGATACAAAAAAAAATACTTTTGTTTTTATTGTGGTTTTAGAAATGTCTTTATAAAAGTGTACTCCATTATGTTACCAATTTATTCAATGGTGGTTTAAAAAAAAAAGTGTGTGTGTGTATGGTGGTGCTTGAAAAGACTAAACAATGTATCCCATAAGAGACATTAAAAATAACATCCAGAGTAAAATTGTCGAAACCTTAATTAACGGTATAGACAAAAGAAAACTTCAAGCATAAACTGAAATATGTATAATATAACCGGTCTCATCTTATGTTCAATAGCATACAGGGGCGTGCAGAGGGTAGGGCCAATGGGTGGTGGCATGTTTGATCCCAGATTAATGCTTATTTACAATAGGCATCCTGCTGGGAGAGATAAACTTTCATGTGCACATCCATAGAAGAGAGCGAAGATCACTGATTGTCATCCACCAGCACCTTATTTTCATACTCATGGAATCCGCATGCAGATTTATGAAGACTGTTTTGCCAGTTGTTGATCAGAAATGTTGCGCTTCCCTTAGCATTTTAATCTGGTGACACGAGCAGACAAGTAAATTGAAAGCAAATCCAGATCCAGAAAGTATAAACCCTGCCACAGTTTGGCTTTCGCCCCTCGTGCTAACTAGCTAGCTCCCTAGCTGGTAAACAAGCACCAGGGGAGCTAGCTAGCTAGCACTTGGGGCGAAAGCCAAACTGTTGCAGGGTTTTTACTTTCTGGACATGGATTTGCCACCTCTGGTTGAAAGTCCTCTGTAAATTGTCCGATTGAAAGACGAGATGCCAAAAACACGTTATTAGACGTCAATATCAAGAAGTAAAGTCAAGTCATTGACTAATTGTTTCAGACCCTAGCTGATACCCAATTAATGAGTTTGAATGTGTGGTTAATTCGGAACACAGTCACATTCCAAATATAAGAAAGTGTCCACACATTATTTTAGTTGTTTATCTTTACTTCCTTCTTGAAAAAAAAAAGAAATAAATGCAATAGAGGTGTACAGGTTATATAGGTCACATTAATTGAGGAAAACGTTTTTTTGTTTTTTTTTACATCAGAAAAAACAGTAGTTGTACACGGGTGTGTAGACTTTTACAGACATAAAACAGAATGTTTTTTAAAAAAACTTTTGGGGCAGAATTTCCTGAAATTATGCTTGTTTAACAAATTATATGACTGGATGGCTGGATATTCTTCCTTCAGATTAATCACACAGAGTAGTACACAAAAGGGTATGCTTAGAGCTGATTGGATAATCGACAAACAGGAAGTAAGTACAAATAAGGGAAACTATTCAAATATTGAATAACAAAACATAAGCCCAAATAGAACTGCCACATCGTGTTTAATTAACAGTAGCCAAGTAAACAAACTTGCCTCTAAAGGAGTGAATATTTTAATCAACGTATGTCCAAAAGGAAGCTAATATTTTAACTAATCTACAAATTGACATTTGAGATGCAGGCTGTTTGTTTGGTGGCTTGTTCAACAAATAAAGTTGTTTAACAGGAAGCATTTTATTGTTTATGTTAGAAGTGATAGACACTTAGGCTGCTACAATTGGTCTTTTCACATAATGCAGTTTGAAAAATTTAATTATCCAAGTTTGCGGTCAAAACTATGACGGCGTATTAGGGTCACGTATAAATATCTTTTTTTAGAGCGTGGGGGCAATATTCCAAGAAAAAAAACTCGTAAATTTGCGACTTTATTAAGTGGCACACTTGCGACTTTGTAAAGAGGCAGATTGGCGAGAAAAAAAACTCAAACATTTATGAGAAGCGTACTACTCGGATGTTTGTGCCAATACTTTCTGGTCAGGTTTTCAAATAAGGAGATAGTAATTACTTTAGCAGCTATTAACCATATAATGTTAAGTATTCGCTCTTTGAAGCGTTGACTACTGCCAGCACACCACCACCACACTATGAGGATCAAGCATTTAGGTTAACTTATTCACTCCCAGCCATTTTCACTGAAGCAATCCCCTTCACTCCTGTTTTACTGGATTTTGACTGATTTTGCAAGGCCAATAGAATATTGTGTTCTATTGCTATAAAAACATGGAACCTACCAAAAGAAAGATTTGAGTCTCTGCCATCAGAGGGAAAAAAAAGTATATTTCTAAGTTTCATCATTATTCACAAATTTATTTAGGACTGTGAGTAAGTTTTTTTTAACAAGGCCCTGGTTGATCTTTTTTGCTTTGCTGCCACCTGCTGGCCTTTTGTGTAATAACTACAATTTCTTCAACCGTTCTTTGCAGTTGAGAGGCTGCATCAAAGCATCAAAAAAACATTAAAAAACGTATGAATACGTCTTTGGGACACTTAAACATTAAAAATAGAATATATGCATACATTTTCTGAGCAAATTAGTTAATTTGTTAAAATTTACAGGTGCTTGTCAAAAAATTTGAATATCCTCAAAAAGTTGAATAATTTCCGTAATTCCATTCAAAAAGTCAAACTTTCATAGATTATAGATTCAAGGCCCACAACTTTCAAGCATTTATTTGTTTAATTTTACGTTATTTGGGCTTCCAGCACATAAAACCCACTAAAACAGGATGTCAAGAAATTTGAATAATGCAAAGAAATCACCATGTATGCTTCCCAGTGTTTAGCATTAAAAAAAAAAAGATGGATGGATGGTATTTTCAAAACGATGTCAATCTTCATTAGTTGGTTAGATTCCCTTTGCTTTAACAACTTCCTTGATGCGCCATGGCATTTGCCTGGACGTCCTAGAAGCTCAGGCTTTTTTTATGCCTGCTGTCAGCTCTTTGTTTTTGGGTCTGGTGGCCCTCATTTTCCTCTTGATAGTACCGTATTACAAGAGGAAAACGAGGACCACACTACAGTACTATCAAGAGGAAAATGAGGACCATCAGCTGGAAGCCCAAATAATGCAAAAATAAACTAATAAATACTTGAAATTACTAAGGTTGTGGGCCCTGAATCTATAATTTATGAAAGCTTGACTTTCGTGAATAGAATTACAGAAATGATTCAACTTTTCGAGGATATTCTAATTTTTCAACAAGCACTTGTATATTTACTTGTACATTTATGTTTCCAGAATTATTATTTAGACATTCATACATTTTGGTATTTTTTTTGTACAAGTAGCTAAGTTAATCGAATCTCACTCAGTCGAATCTGCTGCTCTCTGTCATTCACTTGTATTTACCTAAAGTATGCTAGTTTCTGATTGGTTAGTGAGTGAGCTGATAGGGGATCAGTAAGTGTCGCTCTAGTTGGCGTATATGACGAGTAAAGTTTAAATCAAGAATGAATCCGTCTCCATCCTGCTTTTTTATTTTATAACCACCAACGAATCCTCACATTAGACTATAATTACGCTACGTGAATTTCTCGTAAGTTTCTGAGTTTTTTTTCTCTCAAATTTGCCACTTAATAAAGTCACAAATTTGCCACTTTATAAAGTCGCACATTTATTACCCCTGCAAACTTGCCACTTAATAAAGTGGCAAATTTGTGAGTTGTTCTCAGAATATTGCCTCCACCCTCTAAAAAATATATGTATTTATACGTTACCTTAATACACCGTCGTACAAAACATTTTCGAGACTTAAAAAAAAAAGTCTCTTTCAAGATAACTTTTTAATCTCTTGTTCATGTAAAACCTGAAAGTGATTATCTCAAGATGGAGGGAATGTGAACTTGTTACTATTCACACATAATGCAAACATGCAAGTCCATTCAAATTACATACCAGTACATATCCACCATATCGTACCTATTTAGTAATGAACCCACGAATGCATCCTTTCGTGCTCAGTAAACGTGATCCTCTGTGACCGTATGTCAAAGTCAGACTGCCTGCTTTCTTACAAGCTTTCGGCACAGGAAAGGAAGGAATTAAAGTGTCAGACATGACTCAAACCAACAACACACACCTCAGCTGTGTAAATGCAGAAAAAACATGTTGTTATGGTTACAGCGTGTCACAGTGACGCTCTTTAACCCCAAAGGAGTGATGTCACATGGCCTCCACCCTGTGTGTGTCAGGATGATGTCAGCACTCAGAAATTTGTTTACAGAGCTCATGAAATACTCCAAAGTCATTTGCTTTATTCACATTGAATGTTTATTGTTCAGTTCGAGTTAGTTTTAGAGATTTCTCAAGACAAAGGTTTGCACGAATTCCAAACATATCAATGCTGTGAGTGAGCTCAATCCCTGTTAACTGTTGCAGACTTCTCTTGAACATCAAGAACCATAGATGCTTTACCAATAAATAACAATGTGGAGAGAACAGGTACTGTAGATTGCGATTGAACAAATAAGGTAACAAACTCTTTGGGCACTAATTTAATGCCCAGCGCAAGTCTACCACAAAGCAAAGCCTACCTGTGTGTCAGATGTAAAAAAATAAAAATAAATAAATAAATAAATAAATAAATAAATAAATAAATAAATAAATAAATAAATAAATAAATAATTAGTTTTCTCTTCCGTGTCGCTTTGGTTTCCACAGCCTTAAAGTAAAAAGGACATGAGACTAAATCACTTTAAAAGCACTTTTAAGCAAGAGTACAAGTACAAATAATATGATTCAGTGGTTGCTTTGGTGAAAACGCAATGAAACGGCCTTGTAAAAATGAAATTTTCATGAATTTTGCAAGCCGTGACAGCTCACTGACATGCCCCCCTTTTTTTTACTTTATGCGTGAAATACTTATTTTGCCGTGCACATTATATTGTTTAAAATAGCACTAAGGAACTTTTCAACCTTAATAAAATATTTTCATAACTCTTCTGATGAAACATTGATTTAAAACTAGTTGAATGGTACCTTTGCCATGGTCTGAAGGGGTCTGTATAATTTTTACTGGCACAAAGCAACTTTGAGGAGGATGGTAGGAACACTGCCACACAAAAATCTACAAATGTGCTGACTGCTTTATGGCATACGTCAAAAGCTACCCCGGACGAAAGGACAGTCAAGGATCAACATTAGCCCGGATTTCACGCTTACCCTCATAGGAAATGTGGTCTTCCTTCAGATATAACAATACCACTTTTGTCCTTATGGCGCCGCTGTAATCAACGTAAACTGAAAGTTCCTCAGTGTTGCTTCAATAATAACATATTCAATTTTAACTTAAAGCATCCCAGACACTTTAAAACATACAGTACTTTGCAGCAGCTGCAGTTTGTTTTGTTGCTC
The DNA here is from genome assembly GCF_051991255.1 of Vanacampus margaritifer. NCBI lineage: Eukaryota > Metazoa > Chordata > Actinopteri > Syngnathiformes > Syngnathidae > Vanacampus > Vanacampus margaritifer. The sequence continues at coordinate 18,652,527 of NC_135445.1, read as the reverse complement.
ATTCCCTGATTTCTCACTCCCAAACCAATTCCAAATGGCGGACGAAAGGTGCCTCTTTAAGTTAACTAGCTTCTCTTTGTTCCGCCATGTCATCAGTGTTAACAGTGAAATGTGGAGTAGAAGTTTGTCAGCAAGAAAAAATATTCTGAATTGGCTCATTTACCGGTTGCACATGTGCCAGTAGATGCAGCTGTGTTAAGTGGTGGGCCACTGATGTTTTTAGCTAGCCACCACTGTTAAACCCAACAACAGCACAAATAACAATGCAGCCTTTCTCATTTATTTCAGCAAATGATGGTTGTCACCCACCTCATCTTTGAACATTTTCATGAATCCTACAAGTCTAAACATAAAACTAACAAAACTGTCCTACCTTCACAATAGTAAGTGTCAATGCTTTGTTCTCTCCCACAACGGTGCAAATGCAGTCTTCTATGGGCGCTAGTCTAGCAAAAAACAGAAAACTCCACCCATGCACCCAGTTAAAGCTTTGCACTAGACTTACGCTGGAAATGAAAATAGGTCCTTAGTGTAACAGTAACACTCCATTATGTATCAGGGTTACGGTCAAACCTTGATAGGCGTTTTAACACGTTACATGCATGTTTTTCCAAATTGAACTGTTTTATGAATATATTTTGAAACTCAATCATGTATGACACATTCTAGCTCCGGTTTTGTGCAAATTTAGGGGGATATTTTACCTCTATTCTCAAATTTGCATGTGTACAATCTTCAGGGCGTTTCTGAGGTTCCACCAAAGACAACATTCAAGCTTAATCTTGTGTAAGATGCTGTATTTGTGCAAATCTATCCAAAAGATACTGTGAGCGGTAATAGAGCCAAGAGATCATTACAGTTGTTCATCCTTATGGCAGAATTTCTAGGAAGCTCAGCAAAATGGTTTTGATAATTTAGTCAGTGACAAAACAACCAGTACATTGGGTTGACTATACTGACATAACATTTTTGCAAGCAGTTAATACACTGTGTTGATAAAATGAGCAGTTTCCACATGAATTGCTATTTAGTGCACATGAATGATGCATCTGAACAACTTAATTCACAAATCAGTACACATTTACTATCAAGCAAAACAATAACATTTGCCCATACCAGGAATTGAGTTGTTTGCAAGGATCAGCAGTATTATGCACATAGATTAAATACGTATATTGATTTAAGGATGTAGGTTTCAAACATTAGAAATTATTAAAGGAACAGATGAAAGCTTCTAAATGAGGTCCTTTCAGGTACATTGCTCAGTAGCACCTCGGCAGTAACCGTTAGTACTTCATTCACCCTCTGAACTCTCTTTTGCTGCCTGAGGTTGGAACCGACATCTCAAGTGTGTTTCCTCCCCCCTTCTTTTCTTCCCCACTCTTTAACACACACACACACACACCCCTTCTCGCCCCAGGCATGTTGCTGCTGTTTCTGTGGAAGTAGCCGATTATTGGCAGAGAGATCAGACAGTGTTATAGATCTGATAAACGCTGCCAGGCTGATTTTAGATAATGGCTGCGTTTTTATTTATATACATCGTCATTTGTTTGCTAACCTCCACTTACTAGCAATCCTCGCCTCTGTGCTTCAGGCTGAATACTGTGAGTCCAAAGTGAAGAGAATGAAAAGTGAAGCTGTGTGGTTCCTATCTGGGTCAGAGGATGAACAGATTCATCAGCATCCGATTTACATCAGCAGCGTATGAATAGAAGAAAATATGTGATAGAAGTGATATTATGCATAATGTGTGAGCATTGCTTTCCCCTTTAAAAGTACTATTTAGTGGTGTTAAGTGGCTTGTCAAAAAAAATGCTATGAGATTATTTACACAGCATAAACAGTCATTATGACTTGCATGTGAATAAGCAAAACCATTTATTCATTTATTGTAAGGAGTTTATGATCGCACACTATTTGTAGCAGAATATTTAACATTAATCTATTTATCTAAATATTGTTATATGAGGTATGATATGACACAATCTTTGAATACACTCACCAGCCTAAGTATGTACACCTACACAATCTAATAATACTTGTATTATAATAATGAAATAATAATAATCCTAATAATAATAATAATTATTATATTAATAATAATAACAACAACATAATAATAATTATTATTATTATTATCAATTATTAGTATTATTAATATTATTTTATATACATAGCACATTTAAAACATGGTGCTATGTAAATAAAATACTACTACTAATAATAATAATTATCATTATTATTACTACATTGTACCTCCCTTATTATTATTATTATTATTATTATTATTATTATTATTATTAGTGTGAGGATCGAACCCACAACCTCACAGATGGGACACGATCACTCAACCACTGAGCCATGCCACCCCCAATGCTACTAGCGAATGCTAACCCAGCCAATGGTATTGCGAAGTTAGTCCGCCAGCATCCACGTTTGCAAACTCCCTTGCGTCTGTTAAGTGCATTATGTGGCCAACTGGGTCAATTTGGCTCGGTTATTGCACATTTGGTGGCTTAAAACCGTAGTAATATTGCTTATGGAAAATGCTAGATGTCTACTCTGCACGTTACTTGGAGGAGTGAAAAGATTATAATTGGAGAAGTCACCGTATCTGGATGAGTGAGTCTTGCTCTATGCTATAGTACCTAGGTTCTCAATCCCGGTCCTCAAGTACCCCTATCCAGCCTATTTTCCATGCCTCTCTCAGACAACACACCTGTACATCGTTATCAGGCTTCATGCAGAGCTGGCTGATTAGCTAATCCTTTGAAACACCTGTGTTGGGTGTGGGAGACATGGGAAAATGGCTCGATAGGGGTACTTGAGGACCGCGGTTGAGAACCACTGCTATAGTAGATACCGCTTTCCTGTTGCTGACGCAGGTAGGGCCGCCATCTTACGTGGGTTTGGCTAAAAATACATTCATTAGAACTCCTTTATTTATGTTGCGATTTATTTATTTATTTTGCCTTTTAATTGATTGGACAGCTGAAGATTTGACAGGAAATGGGGGAGAGCGAGGGAATGACCTGCAGGAAAGGGCTGCTCAGTCCGGGAATCGAACCGGGGTCGCCTGAACGCCATTTTGACGTGGACTGGTTTTGTTACAAACATCATATGTAGCGATGCAAATTTTCTCCCTTTTCAGAGACCACAAACAAACCCTAAGAAGCATTTTAGCTAGTAGTGGTGAATACCGGTCGGAGTCCATCAGCAATAAGTGCCTGCGGAAACACGAATTATTGGTTCCGGCATCTTCCAGGTGCTGCAAATATATATATATTTTTATTATTAAAATAGCTTTGAAGCGTGCATTTTTGCGTTGACCAATTTTTGTGGTCAACCCAACTGACTTGGTCGGCTTTTTTTTACAACCATAATATTAGGCTGATAAAGATAATCATTTGTTCAATGAATTAATTTCTACAATGACTGAGAGGCATTGTCCCACACTGATGTCATATTTATGAATGGAATCTGATGACATCCACCACACATGTCCGTGGAGCACCAAATCTGTCTGCCAGCGCCTCGAACAAATCCATCAAAATCATGTTACACCACCAGCGGCACTTGTTAGACATGGTTTTACCAAGTCCAACATCTCATCTACATTTTGTCACTAAATTGGAGACGCGCTGAGTAATTCTCTTAATAAAAAAAATGAAACTTAAGGTATGAGGGCCAGATTATATTATATGAACCACAAAGGCAAACCATGTGTTTCGACTTGATGTTTCTTGCTACAGTATCAAAATTGCTAATTCTCTTCATTTTTAATATTGCAAGTATTTTTTTTTTACAATCTCCCTTTTAAATTAAATTCAAAAACAGCAGAACAAGACTGGACTTTATTGGATTCTGTTGTGCATATTTGATAATATAACAAGGGTCATACAGTATTTATTTATTTATTATTTATTCATATATATGCATTCAAAGTCATAATGGCACTGAGGGAAACCATAACTACAATGTGGAATGAATTTGACACCCCTGTTATATGGCATATTTTTTTTATCATTTAGTTTAGTTTTTTTTTTGAAAGGGATATGCCTAAATGAAATTACAAAAACAAAAATAAATTTTCATGTTTATAGAAAAAATATATTTGTAATGATTTGAGATGTATTTCAGTCTATCGTGCCATAATTAATTCAGTCTAGTGAGAGCGTAGACGCTGGGAGCATCACGTCTACCAGGTGTTCTCTCATCTGTACAGTCAGCCTGCAGCCTGCAGTTACGACACCATAACCTTGATGTTACACCGTCGGGGTGGTGGAGTTCGGGGAGGGCAGGCGAATCAGCGTATTGTGTTTTGACTAGACCAGTTCACCTGGATCAGATTCATCTCATGAAAGGTCAGTTCACCTGAGGGGAGGTCACAGAGGAGGTGAAGTCTGCCATCTAAACTGCAGCTCTAGTGAAAAAAACAACAGAGAGGAACTTTTCACTTGAGGCTATGGATTATGTCAATACACCAAATTACAAAAGCATCAGAAAATGATGTCTAATGTACAGTAGCTTCTCCTGTTAAATATGAATATGTTATTGTGTTTCCGGTATAAACCGGGTGAAAAATAGTGATTGAAAAATGAAGATTCATGAAGCATTTGCGATATTTTTTTCAGATGGTGCTCTTGGTTTGTTTGTTTATTTACACACAATTGTAAAGAAAAATTATGAGCTTATCAAGGACCTCACCTAAGAAAAATAAACGAACATTTTAATAACAAAAATATACTACCAATATAGCCTCAACAAACATATCATCAAACATAACTGAATTATTACTGTAGAAAAAACTATTCCATAGCAGCAGACATATTAAATACTGTATATATCAGTCAAGCCTCTGCAACACCAGATGTTTTTGACATTAAAGCTTCCTTAAGTTTAATTTTGTATTTAGATCGAGACATAGAATCGGTTAATAATTGTGAATTTGTATTCTATAATTGAGCCCCACGGTATCGCAATGAAAACTGACCTCGAGATGTGTGATACATAGGAAGTACAAATTGTTGACTTGTCTGGTTAAATAAGAATTTAATTGAAAATTACAAATAAAAAATGTTTGAAAACTTTGAGGCGAGTCTGAACCCATGTAATTCTATTTGAAAATAAATATACATATTTGAAGAATATTTACATCAAAAATTGTCAATACAATACTTTTTTTTTTTAAGTAGAGTGGTTGGGGCATATGACTTAGAAGAAGTAGCCAATCTGACAAAACACATTTGTAGCAGGAAAATTTTATGAAGACATGTAGGAAAAGTACTTTAAAGTTTAAGGATACAGGTAAGTGATAAAGATAAATGTAAGTGCAATGAAAATTGATTACATTTCCATTACATATTTAAACCAAATGCAGAATGCAGTCTGCAAGGGGGGAAAAACACATGAGGAAAAATATTCTATCATATTAATGAAGATGCTAGTGTCTCTAATGCAAGTGTTGCTGCTTAAAGCTGGACCGAGACAGTACACTGAAGCAATGTCACCCTCTCCTGAAAGAATCTTCTTCAAAACTAGAACAGAAGAAGATAACTAAAACAGTCCTGTTGTGATTGATTCAATGCCCTGAGAATGGACACTACCTTCCACCCAACATCATTTCTCATTTGTTTCAAGCACATATTCTGTTTTAGATTGTATACCCCAATTTATATAAAATTCCTATTTAGTGACTTGAGAGTTTGGCATGTTAAAATTCTAGGTGGCGAGACAAAATTTGCTCACCTAGTCTGCACCGCCACCTGCTGTCCACGTATGTCATTGCAATTGAAAGGGCTGTTTCTTTCTTTTTTTTCTCCACAGTTTTTTTTTCAACTGTCTACCCACATTTTTGAAAGCAGGGCTAATTTTTTCAAAATATTGCCACAATTATCCAAACTAATCCGCACTAAATTTGTAGAACTCCTACACTGGTTGAAAAAATGACACACTTCAGTCACAACGTACTTATATTAAAAGCATACATATATTAACAAAAATGCTGTTTTGTTGTCATCTCATGAATACAGTCTGAAGTGATGAGACACTGTTGCAGTCAGTTAAACACCAAGGTGACCAATCTAAAACACATTTGTAAAAAACCCTATTTTAGGGACTTAGCATGTGCTAGACTTTTTTTTGACTGGTATTATTTTTATGTAAGGGGTAATTTAGACGACAAAAGATATTGACAAACTCACAAACTGTTTTTTTTTCTTCAGAATTTTTTTTTTGTCTTTCTTGTAAGGTTGAATTAGATTAAGCACATGTGTGCTTCCACACTTAGTGAATGTGATTATCCAATGTGTTTATTGGTGTGGTCATTGACAAGTCAGTGATTTGTAATGACCAGGAAGTAACCTCAAAATCCTTATCTGTGTCTAAGGTATGAAAATGTGTGTAGAGGTGTGTAGTGTGCATGTGCAAATCACTGTGTGTAATGTTTTGCAAAAAGTGTGAAGCTGAGTCTGTGCCTATTGTTATGCAACTTCGGACAAGTGTGTAAACATCGGCAATTGTGTGAACATTTTCATTTTTGTGTGTAAACGACTATAAAAAATTGTAATAAAGTACCTTAACAAATACCTACTATGCTTGCGCTGTCACACATTTGACAGAAACATTTTCCTTTTTTTCCCAGCTAAGGGAGAGGAACAAGATGTAATGGATGAAACAAATGAAAATAATATCTCTCCATCTCTTCTAAAGTGCTGGTTCCAGGTGAGTTGGCGCCTATCCCAGATGAGAGACAACATGCTAGGTAGCTAAATCCTGGACTGGTTGCCACCCAACCACAGATGAAATAAAATAAACAATTGTTTAAATTGGTATTATTTGATATTTTAAAATACATATTTCCCCCTTTCTTTAGATGTGCATGGAGATTTTGCTTTGCTATGAATGCAACAGGGCTGCATGAAAAATTCAAAGATATGTGGATTTCATAGCCAATTACCAGGCCATAATGACAGAGGACATACGAAAGCGCAAAAATTTTGGGTTGATTTATTATTAAGAGAAATATGAAAAAGATGAGTTCAAGGAACATCTTTTTTTCAGTGATGAGGCAATTTTTCAGTCAATAAATTCATATTTGGGGTAAAGAAAATCTGGAGAATGAATTGACGTGTACCCTGAAGAGCACATATTGAACATTTTTTAAATCGGCTAAGAAATCCACCCATCTTTGAATGTTTCATTCAAATTTGGAGGAATAAATTCACCATTAAGCCTATAGAATTTATGTCATATTTACATCTAAAATTAAATCAAATTTTATCGAGCACCTTAACTCATTCACTCCCAGCCATTGTCACTGAAGCAACCCCCATCGCTCCCGGCTGTTTTACTGGATTTTGACAGATTTTGCAAGGTCCACAGCATATTGTGTTCTATTGCTATAAAACATGGAACCTACCAAAAGAAAGATTAGTCTGTTTCATCAGAAAAAAAAGAAGTAAATTTCCATGTTTCCATTTTGCAACAATTAGCATGAGAATATAGCAAGTTTCATCATTATTCACAAATCTGTTTAAAACAGTGGGGAAAAGAGCTTTTTCCAACATGGCCCTGGTTGATCTCTAATACTCTGCTGCCATCTGCTGGCCGTTTTTGTAATAAATGCCATTGCTTCAAGTATTATTTTCAGTTCAGAGGCTACATCAAAGCATAAAAAACAAAAAAAAGCTCTAGCATAAAAAACGCATAAATACGTCTTTGGGAGCATGGTGATATTTACAATAGAACGTATTTATACATTTTTGGGAGCAAATGAGTAAATAAAAAAACAACAACTGGGAAATACTGAATTCTTGTTCATTTTATTCTCAGTTACATTTTGTAAAATGAGGTTAACCTATTTTCTGTTATAGAAATACAAAAACAATCAAACACAAAACAAGTAAAGGTAGCACCAAAATCCACACTCTAATATTAGCAGACTAGCAGGCACTGAATTGTGCAATTGGAGGCTTCTCAAACGTATGTTGAGTACAAAACATGGCATGATGACTGAAAGGCAAGCCTGACTCTGTCCAGTGTTCCAACAGACCTTCCATACCAGTAATAAACACACTAAATGGCATGTTGTCAACCTTAACAAAATACATAAGTTGACCGAAGCTGACTTTAACTGACAAACTTCTCTGTATGTGCAACACTGCATGTTATCACACATTGACACTTTGCCATTAACAGTCACTCTGAAACCTGTTTGGAAAAACTGAATCATGTTGTCCATTTTTGTTCCATGTTCCTTCTGCTGACAGCATGGAGCATCACTGCTTTGCTCAACTCAACAGCTCCACCAAGTGTTCAAGATCAGCAGTACATTTTAGTCAACTTCCTGTTACTCGATGCCTTTGAGAGTGTGGTAGATGTGTTTGGGTAAAATGACATAACCGTCGCTGAAAGCAGTCGGTGCGTCGCGTGCCATCCTGACTGTCTTGCACGAGACCCTCAGGCTCTTGAGCTGCCTCTCCTGACGGCGACACTTTTGCTGTGTTGTTTTCAGCTTCTTCCTCAGTAGCTCCAACTGCTCCTCCAACTGCTGGATGCGCTTCTTCTGCCGTGCAGAGTCTTCTGCAGTGTAGTTATGGTCGCACGAAACAACCACAGTGTCACTGGGGATGTCAGGTGGATTCCTTACAGGCTCAGACTCCACCTCCTCTATGACAGTGTCAGAGGTCAGAGGAAAGGAGAGGGGGAAGTGGATCTCGGAGGGGAAGGGATCCTCCAGACACTCTGGCTGTCAGATAGAAAAAGGAAAATCTGGATTTTTGTTTTGGTGAAGTATGATGTAACAGACGCTTGCTCTCAATACTGAAGACATCTTAATGCGGTGACTGTTTATTTAATATTATTGAGTCCAAATCTAAAATGTTTTTTATTTTTTTAATAAGTTTCAGTGTTGAGAAGCTGCACTCACAAAATAGATGTATTTTATTTTTTTTGTAATCTGAAAGAATAAATAAATCAAATGTCAGACTTGCATGTGTTCATAGCAAATGCATTAAAAACAATATTGGAGCAAACATCATAAATGGCTAAAATCAAAAGACAGAACCGTCATGTTATTAGTTAAGAAGAGATAAAAGAAAAGTTAGCGATAAGACAGGTGAGCGATCAGTCTCATAATTTTATTTTTTCTTGACAATTGTCTCCAGACATGTTATTATAATTGTTTATGTAAATTGTTATTGCTGTAAACACATTTTAATAATAGGAGACAATTTAGAGAAAAAGACATAGAGAGGTAGATGGAGCTAATGAACCAGAATGAAGACCACTTGAGACTCAAAACGTTTTCCAGTTAATTAGAGCGCCATACAATTAGTTTATAATATTTGAACTTTTAAAAAAATATATTAAGATATACTGAATTTAAGTTTCTTTTAGTAGCTGTAATCCATCATAATTACAATTAAAAGTAATAAATACACTACTAAAGAAAAATAATTAAAAGAAAAACACTTTTTCATGTCACCCTAATGTACTGGCACATCTGCACCTGTATACATAAACGAAAAAAGCAAGATAGAGACAAACACACTTGGAATTTTCCTGACCTGCTTTATCTTGATATCGAGGTTAAAGTCAAAAAGCGAAGGCACAGCATTCTCCTTTAGCACGCGGTTGTTGCACTCTCTCTTGAAGCAGTCTTTAGTGAAGTGGTGCGAACAAATATTACTGTACTTGGTTGGCTTGAAATTGTTCCTCCTCATTGCTGCCACCCATTTACCACAGATGTCCGGACGCGCTAGGGGAAACCTGAGTGAACAATGACAATTGCATAATGGATGAGATACAACTCTACTCTGACGTTTTTTTTTCTGTACAAAATTGTATTATATTGTTTAGAGGGAAGTCTGGGCTTCCCTCCTAAAGCAGCTGCGACCCGAGCCCAGATAAGCTGTAGTAAATGGATGGATGGGTTATATTGTTTAGTTTGACACATTCATGAGATGGATATACAGTATTCATAATTTCAAATATTGCAGAACTTCACAGCATGTTAAGAGGATTTTCTAATATATTGTCTGCCTTATATGTGAGTAAAAATGCAAACAGCTAATTGACCTATTCAGTTTTATATTGCGTGACCCACTAAGCACTAGTGAAGTAAATCTTTAATTGAACAACTTGGCATCAAAGACGTCTCTACTATAACGAAAGATTTGTAACTTTAGTGGACACCATACTGACTTGGTGTTAATGGCTTATCAACTATATCCATGTTCTATACTGCACAGCAATTTACCTTCATGACAATGACGGTATATTAATTTTAGAGGATACATTTACAAGATTGCTATTAATTTAAATAACTCTAATTAAGTGAAGTCAGACAACAAACTACAGAAGAGTTACGAAAACGACATATACTTGTATTTATCTGAAGCCACGTGAGAAACAAATGGCCATGACGTTAAAATAAAATAAAGTGAATTGTGAACAAATTATGACGCTCGTCAATATGTCCACTTCACAAGGCTTATCCATCATGTCTGAAAAGCTAATGCTAATGATCAACACACAGTTCAAGTGAACTCACTTGTGGAAGGAGATCTCTTTATCTTTGTGATAACGGTTTTTACAGCCGTAAGCTGAGCAAGTCTGAACCATAGCTGCTGTCCCGGCAACTCTCACTCGGACTGCGTGTACACGATTCACAAAACTATGCTACAGTGCCAGCTTCCCACCCCGACGAGCTTCAGTGCCACTAACAATGATGGCGGCCACAGCGTGATTACGTTTTAGTCACGTGAAATGTTCCAGGAGTCGATTGGCTACTACCTTGAATGTCTGTCACCCAATGAATTACCTTGAAACTCAGTACTGTACAGTAAACAGTGACGTCACAACGGGGTGTGCTTTTATTGTTTCTGCGTCAACTCGACGCTAACGTAATTAAAATTAGTTTATTGAGGAAAAGGGATCGGGTTCATGAATGAATGTACAAATTGTAAAATACTATGACTCTGTATAATATACATAACGGTATTTATGCGAAGCCCTGGCAATAGTCCTGTGAGTCTTCCCTGTTAAAAGTGCTGTATGAATAAAATGTATACGTATAGCTTATACGTACTTTTTTGGGTCAAGTTTATTAATTAGGCCTTGGTGTAAAAACATACACTCAGATCTTTATTATTATTTTTATTACTGATACGTATACTTTATTATGTGTGAGAATGTGAAACACTACAAACTTGTTTGGTCATGAACCAGAATTTTTTTTTATTAATTATGAAGCTGTTTTTAGAAAGCAAGCTGGTTTACAAAGATTTATACAAAAGAAAAGCCACCAGAAATACTCAGAAAATATATACACACCACTGACAGTAGATGTGACATAATGAATAAAATACTCAAGGCCTCAAAATTGTATGACTGAAAAACATTAACGCTGCTGATGGAACAAAAACATTTAGTCCATCTTATCTCAAACTAATATATTTTGACATTGTTCAGAAAAATCAATCACGCATTTGCACAGTGGGTTAAATAAAGCAAAGCAATGTCAAACTAAAATGTCATGAATGTAAAAAAGAAAAGAAAAGAAAAGAAAAACACCAAACATTTGTTTTATTCAAGAAAGAATTTGTTCTTTGCAGGGCAGGAGGGAAAAATAGGGGCAGCAGTAGAAAACTAAATTTCGCAGTAACAGTTTTGTTACATGAATATTTAAAACAATAATGCTAAAGGTTATTATTTTTACATGAAAGAAAGCAAATACATTTTGTGGCTTTTTTTAAATACTGGATGTGTGTCTCACAGTTGAGTCATGGGTCGTCTTTTTATTTTTGACAAGGTAATTTTTTATGAATTAATAATTCTCATCAAGAACAAAAATTTTAAGTATCTGTGACAAGTAACATTATCTGTTGAAGGATTTGTTGTCAAATAACTACTTTTGTCAGAAAAATTCTGATTGTTTCAAACAGATGAAAAGCATGTTCAAAAAGGATGCCCCTTTAAGATTCTGCAAAAAAACAACAAAGCCAAAAGTAAAATTATGATTTATATGCCTGTGGAAAAATACACATGTACATTGCAGGCGTAGTTTTTTTTTTTTTTTTTTACACAATACTTAATACTGCAGATTCATCGCTCACGCACGCACGCACAAATATAATTTACAGAGCTCAGGTGACTGACTTCTTCAGTATCATGATCATGGACACGTAGTCGATCATCTTAGTTTTCACCAAGTAAAACAACTCGTCTTTTTGTTTACACAGATGGACGTTTAACTTTTAGGCAAGCTTCAGCCCTTAAGTCACAGAGACATAAAACTCAGCAAACCTCATGGTGGCATTTTTGATGCAACACACAATACAAGTGCAGGGATTCATTTAAATGAAGTTGTGTCTTAAAAGAGGTTAATATGATAGCAAAATAAGAATAGCCCATTATTGACAAGCAGTTAAGTGTAAAGCTGCTCAAATCAATTGAATGTCGAATCGCTACTGCCATGTAGCCAAAAAATGAAACTGCACACTCCCTTCTTCACATACACAATTCACCCATGAGGAAATTCAAACCCGAATCCAGCCTGAAAACTGTTGGCCAGAGGCTTGCAGGAGTACCCAATGTGAACAGCTAAGGAGTTAATCTGCTAATTAGAAGATGTTTGAGTCATAAATGGTCAAATAAAAAGCCTATTGTAAAGATATTTTTGAGAAAAATTCAACATTGAGCAGCTTTAAGCATTTCAAAACCTGTATCTCACTCTCTACAAAAAGTTCAGCTTATTTTAATTATAAATAAAAATAAAAATAACTGAGAATCGCTAAATATGATTAATGCCAAATTCAAATTTTCACAAAGCTCTGAAATGCAATTGCGGTGCAGTTCTGGAAGTCTCGGGTGGTAAAATCAGACAATACAAAATAATAGTATGCACTTGAACATTTGCATTAAAACATCCACTTTAACTTGACTTCAGATATCTTTAAGCAATAACTTCTATATTTTATCACCCTTTTTAGTCTTTTAAATTGGGCAAAAGGAGCACTAAAAAATGAGATTGCTTTTATTTACAGAACAATGCAAATTTGGCTTTTTGATATTAACTTGTAAAAGATTGAAGAAAAAACACACGGACACCCCTCTCGTGTCTTCACTTTGTGAGTGCGATAGGTCTGATCTATGAGGAAGCAACACATCCATGCTCTTGCAGTCCCATTTCAGGATCCACTGCAATTGCAGGATGAGCCGTGTTAGGACTGTAAGGTTCTCCCGTACCTCTATGCGCCTTACTGATGCCCTATTACTAATGCCAGTCTTAATATCAACAAAGCATTCATCATGAAAACCTACTGTTCACGTGTGACTTGTTTTACAAGTGCTGCAGGAGAAGACAAAACACTGTACAGAGTTCCATTTCAAATGGAAAACAAGACTGGAGTATTTCCACATTCTGTACCCGTCGTTGCATGATTGAAACTATTCTTTCACCACTTCTTCCTCTTTCCCCTCCTCTTCTCCTTCCTTCTCTTCTCCATCTCCACCTGATGCCTCAACCTTGCCATTATTTCCTCCATCTTCATCCCCATGAGCCGCGTCATCCCCTCCTTTTGATTCTTCCTCATCCTGGAAAATAAATAAACATGATCATCTTGGTTTGTCCGTTGTCTTAACATGAAAAGCCATTTGGCCATTTATTCAATGTACCTATCCAACAAGAAGCTGAGGCAAGCTGGCTGTTCATATACGGTCGTGATGTCACGTCCCCAGTTTACAAAAGGGGCTCCAAACAAGGGATAGATCGAATATCGGCTGGGCCGATTAGGTAACTTTACATTTATGTATTTATTTAAAATACTAAATTGTGTTGAAATTTTGGAAAACATTTTTTACAGTAGAAAACTTTAGGGGGCTATTTACTTGCTTAGTTTTTAATTTAGTTTAACACATGCTGATGACCCTGGAAGCTCCCGGCAATTTTTGTTATAATGTTTAAACAAAGCTATTCCTTATATGTTTAAAATTAAAAGAAAAACCTTCAAAGTGTTGAAAATTTGAAAAGTTGTTTTAACAAACATGCTTAATGGCATTTCAACAAAGTTTGTTTTTATTTTGACAAATATTTTCTCTTTCACTGCAAATGAATATCGGCTAGAAATATCGGTTATCACCTCCTTTACTATTAATAATCGGTATAAGTATTATAGTTAAGATTACAAACAACTTTCTCATCCTCCTAAAAATTTATTATAGATAATTCTGTGGGCTGTGGCACTTCTGGGGGGCAATTTCATGACAAAACTTTTCGTTTCTTCTTTTATTGGTAAGACATGCATTATTTATTCCAAACATATTTGTTTCCGCTTCTCAGACAAGTACCTCAATCGGCCCCTGAGATTCTCTCTAGTCTCTACCCTCTTTGTCATGATTTTGGATTTTTTAAAGGGATTGCTGCTGCTATAAATAGTCAATAGGAGGTATTTCTCAATGCAAATGAGGCTAGAAGTGAACAAGCATAGGATTTATCAACTCACATTATTTACAGGTGTACGAGAGTTCGCACGTTCGATAAAGGTGATTTTTGTGTGTGTACAGTTTAAATTTCAGTTGTATACACAAATTTAAAACCTGTTCTAGCAGTTTTTGATAAATGAGCCCCATTGTACCTACCACCCAACTAGTAGACATGTCACACACGAGCCTCCTGCACAATAGCAAAAAAAAGTTTTGCCTCAGTACTTGCATGTTGAGTTGTCCTACTCGTGTTCAGATATGTCATACAGTAGTGAAAGGCAGGGGACGAGACTACAAAAACAAACTGCACAACATAGGAGGGCTAAAACGGCTTTCTACGGTGTTAAAACAGCCAATAGCAACAATGTTTTGTATTAAAGCAACCTCAAAAATGTCTCAGTATGTAAGGACGTTCCACAGGTGTAATACCTGCATGACGCGGCTCCTCCTCCTGCTCGGAACGCGGGCCTTCATCCTTCGCGACAGCGCCAGCAGCTTGTTGTGTCTCTGTCTCCTCTTCGCCTTCTCCTCCTCCTCTCTCCGCTTCTTATCTGCACGGTCCGAGTCCGAATCATCCTGTCGCTGAACCCTGCACCTCTTCCTGGGCTGCACAATCTTCTTCGGCTTATTATTATCATTATCATCGTCATCATCATCATCATCATCCCGCTCCTTCGCAGTGCTCGAAGACGAGGATGTCTCGTCGCCTCCCAGAAAAGAGCGCTTTCTGCGGGTGACGGAGCGGCTGTCGTCGCTGGATGTGGCTCCGGAATCACTCCTTTGCCACTCCTCCTGGTCACTGTCCTCCTCCGAGGAGCTATGGAAGTCGGACTGGGAGCCGGACGACGACGACGACGAGGAGAAGGAGCCCTCGTCACTGTCGTCCAGGATAGAGGCAGGCAGACCAATTTGCCTCTTCTTGGACAGGTCCGTCTTGGTTTTGCGCATCGAAGCGAACATTTTGCGCTTGTACAAGCTCTCCATGTTTGCACACGGGGCCGAAGACCAGTGACATTAAACAAAAAGACGAGTACGCCAGAGTTGTAACAGGCTAACCTATCACCCGTGCATCTATATATAAGTATTGCCGTGTTGAGAAGCAATACTACATCTGAATTCTTAAAGCTGCACAATAATTCGTATTACGTTACTTGCGAAAAGCAGCTGTCATTCGGTATGATTTACAGCTGGATTAAGTCTCAAAGCGTCACATTCCCTTGCTGCTAGCACTGTTTTTGTTGTGGGTCCCACTTCTTCGCTAAATAATATAGAAGAGCGTTAGAGCGCTAGAGCGCCCCCACGCGGAAGATCAACAAATAACCGTTCGTTTGATTAGAAGCGATCGCTTTTATTAATGTAAATTGAAAAACTTATTCTGTATCCATCTAAACAATGATTTAGGAGATGAGGATTAAAGCCTCTTAGTTTTATATATGTGACCAGCACGTTTCCATCTAATGTAGGGCATAAATGGCTTTTAATATTATGTATAGTTTGCTTCCATTAGCAGTGTAACATACGCATACCACTACTGCACTTTGAAATACACAATTAAAAAAAAAAAAATACAATGTCTTGGTCTCCTGATGTCACATTGTAAACAGTATGATGAAGAGGACTGTAAAAATACCAATTCTTATTGAACAAGGAAACATATTGGTCGATTGATTGACCAAACACTAGCTGTTCTGCAACTCGTTAGAGAACAGTGTGCTAAAAGTAGTGAAACATAACAGTTAGAGATGTGCCTTCAAAGGTTTAGAGAAGCTTAGGCTAACCTATAAAAATAATAGTGCATTTAAAGCAGGGTTCACCAATTATGGTCCTCGAGGCCCGGAGTCCTGCATGTTTTAGATTTTTCCGCCCACCAGCACACCTAATTCATATAATCAGCTCATCAGCATGCCTGAGAACGATCCTGATCTTTAGTATCAGTTGTGTTGTTAGGCGTTAACATCTAAAACCTGCAGGACTCCAGACCTCAAGGACCGGAATTGGTGAACCCTGATTTAAAGGTTCATCCTGAAATTGTCACCACCAAGTCAAATGTCCCTAACTTTTTGTGACTACACTGAGTATTAATGTGAGTAATTGAGTACAATATGGACAAAACACTTAAAGGGACAGTGTGTATTATTTAGTGTCATCAAATGGTGAACCAATAGAATGCAACTATGAGGGAAGCGCACATCTTGGCCGCACAGTGCATTGTGGGTAGTGCAGCCAATGTATAGTCGGCTACCAAACATTTATTTAACACTAGTGGGAACCAACGTAGGAAGCTATGGAACATTTCACCTGCTGGAAAAGTCTCTCTATATTTTTTTAATTTAGGCCTAATCTATTTTAACTATGCATAGCATAATATTTGTCTGAATGTGTGAACTTTACCGGGAGTCGGGACTGAGGAGCGACACCGGGACGTGAGGAAGAGAGGCAGGTAGGATTTTTATCACTGAGAATGTCAATGGGCTAGAAGCAGGTTCAGTTCTAAAGGACCGGCTGCGGTTTATCCTGTGTGACCCAAGGCACCTAGCGTGTTGGTTTGTCCCAGCTGGGTATTGGGGATATTTAGTGCTGATAGTGCGTAACGTAATGAGATGTGACGTCTTTAAGCGCACTGTAGTAAATAATATGTTGCATTACTTAATTGCTGAGAAATTTAATGTTTCTGTAAATCGCTAGTTTTGTTAGTCCAAACTCACTTAAAACTTAGCCTTTAAAAAAAATCCCTGCTAACCTTGAGGTGTACAGTTATACATACACTTTCAACACTTTATTTTCTCCCATTCAAATGACGGCTACTTTGGTATAGTCTAACCAATTTTTTTAAACTTGATTTTCTCGCATGCGCAAACACAATGCGCACTTCACTTATTTTGAAGCATGCGCACTACGGTGCCTTAGAGACTACACTTCGCAAAGCTAACACAAATTACTACCAATTATTATTTGGAGTGTGCGAGCGAGCGAGCAACCCGGCAAACAATAGCAGCAGGAAAATAACTAGCTGGAGCGGCTAACAAGAGTGGTTAGCGGGAGAAGCTAGCAAAAGCTAGTGAGAGCAAAGCAGAGGAGGACCTAATCACGGGACTCAGCAACGACCACCTGTGGAAGGTACACTGTAAAAAGAAAGAAAGAAAGAAAATTAAAAAAAAAAGAAGTAATTTTTACTTGAACATCTTTTCACTGAGAAATTCAAAGTAAATTTTACAGGAAAAGTACATTTTACGAGTTTATAAAAAAAAAAAAAAGGTTTCTTGGAGGTACAAGGATTACACCTGACTCCAGCAATATACTAACACACAGCAGGAATGGCATAGCTCAGGTGGTAGAGTGGCTGTCTCCCAAGCTGAAGGTCATATGTTAGTTCCTCAACGCTTAAGTGACTTCTTTTTTTTCTTAAATAAACTGGTAAAATGTCCTCAAAACTCTCCTTGTAAAATTTACTAAAAATTTCGGAGTGAAAAAACTTCACTAGGTTTTTCAAGTAAATATTACAATTTTTTTTTTTACAGTGTAAGCGGTGGTCGACCCATTGGTTCCAACACTAGCTACATGCACAATCAGAGGCTAACTACGTTCGCAAAGTTCTTTTGGGCATTCATAGCAGAAAGATGGTGACATCAGGCTCCTGTAAGGCGTGGCATGACATATCTCATATAGTTAGCGATTACTAGACCATCGAATGTATTTAAAAAAAATGTACGTTGATGTAATAGAACATATTTAGATCATTTTATTGAAATAAATAGTGTTTTTTAGAACTTTCTTTTTGCATATTATTGAAATTAATAGTTTATATATATATATATATATATATATATATATATATATATATATATATATATATATATATTAGTTCACCACTAGATGGTGCTAAATAATACACATTGTTCCTTTAAATGTAATCACTAATCACGACCAAAGTGTGGGCAGATTGTTCTACCATAGTGCTTCGCCAAACCCAGCCAAGGCAGGGCACACCCTGCATTTAGTTGTTGCAATAGACACAAGCAGACATTCACACCTATAGACAATTTCAAGACAAGTGTCCTCATTGTCCATTTGGACTTTAATATTCTACTTCTATGAACGTTGAACAGGTTTGCTATTGCATCATGAAACTGCAAATACTGTATTGACATCTGACTCTGCAATAATGTCTATTAGCAAATGAGCAATCTATTAAGTCTATTCCTCCTAATGTATGCTGTATAACCCGTACCCCTAAAATATGTAGTTCTCAAGTTTTGAGTCAGGACTTCTGTGCAAGAAGTGTGCTTAATTTGATCTTTCCGTCCATAGAGGCAGTCAGACAGGTACCACAGTCCAACGCAGAGCACCAGTCAACTGTCACCACTGGTGCTTTGTGTCCACCCAGGGACAGCAAGTTTTCCAGAGCAGGTTCACCATTAGTAAGCTGGAAATGGAGGAGGTTGATGTTTAGCATCAGTTTTCCAAACTCAGTTCAACAATCAAATACATGCAAAGAAAAACACCAACTAATTAATACAAAACAAAAACAAGGAGCACAGTGTAAAATATTGTTTGCACATAAAAGTAGATGTCTTTACTTTGTAAATGATCCCTCCAGAGCTTGAACAGGTCAGGACATGTTGTCCTTCTGAGTCAAAAGTGAAGAGGCGACCTCGGGGAACCTGGACCTAAAAAAAAGTTATTTGATATTTATTGTGTTCCCCCTGTGTAGGGTTATTTTAGTTAACGAAAACTAACACAAAAAAACCCCCTAAAAAAATATATAATAATTGTTAAACTAAAATAAAGATGAAAATGCTTTTTAAAAAACAAAACAAAATTTTGTTTACAAAATTGACTAAAACTAAAATTATAGCGAAAATGTCCTTCGTTTTACTCTTTGGTTATTCATTTAATACACGAGCCTTTGGGGATGGTTTTAAAGACGTTTGAAAGTGTGTCACACAGAAGTGATGTCAACTAGTAGCAGCCAAAAGAAAAGCACCTTCAGATGATGTCGCTCCAAGGCAACACATTTGCCAGCCTGCTTGACTTTTGGCCCCAATGGCTTGGTTCGCCTGCTTTTTCATTTAACTCAGCCGAAATGCAAGCAACACACATTAAAAAAAGAAAAAGAAAAAAAGAAAACTAGTACTTAAACTAAAACTATGCATTTTTTAATTAACTAAAACTAATAAAAACTAACAACTACCCTGAAAACTTATTAAAACTAACAAAAAAAACAACAACTGAAAACGAAATAAAAACTAACTAAAATGAAAATTCCAAAACTATAATAACCATGCCCGGTCGGTGTATGTTTTTCTTTACAAAAGAATGACTTGGCCTCACAGTTCCAAAACACCTGAGGGGAATGACACACTTGAGTTGAGAGAGATAGAAATTGAAATTTAATATTAACTGTTGTTCCACACTCTTAAATGTACAAATCCCAATTTCAATGAAGTTGTGATGTTGTGTAAAATGTAAATAAAAACAGAATACAACTATTTTCAAATAATTTTCATCCTACATTACAAATACAAGATAATTAATGTTTAAACTGGATAATTTATTATTTATTTTTTATTTTTTTGCAAATAGTCTCACACTTGAGTTGAGAGAGATAGAAATTTAAATTTAATATTAACTGTTGTTCCACACTCTTAATTGTACAAATCCCAATTTCAATGAAGTTGGAATGTTGTGTAAAATGTAAATAAAAACAGAATACAAATATTTTCAAATCATTTCATCCTACATTGCAAATACAAGTTAATTCCTGTTTAAACTGGAGAATTTATTGTTATTTTGCAAATAGTCTCACATTTTAAATTTGATGTCTACAATATGCTCCCAAAAAGCTGGGACATGGGCAAAAAAAAACCAACTGGTAAACTTGAAGAATGCTCAAAACACACTTGCTTGTAACTTAGGTGAACAGGTTAATCGAAAACAGGTGAATGTCATGATTGGGTATAAAATAGGGCTGGGTTTAAAAAAATAAATAAATTGAATAATCGATATTGAATCAATTTTTTATTTTCGAGCCTGATATCAATTCATAAAACCATGAATCGATTATTTTAATAATAATTTTTTCTTACAAATTAACACGAAAATAGAATTTTAAAGGCCATTTTTTGTATATTACTGTTTTCTTGAAATTTACTGTTCACATGAATTCAAAAATGTTTTCTTACATTTATGAAAGACCTGAGTTATTGCTGTATAGTTTTTTTTTATCATGTCCTTGATATTTAAGCATTTATGTTCCATAATTAATCAATATCGGATTGAACTGAAATGAATCGAATCGGAAAAAATCTAAATCAAACTGAACTCTTGTGAATCAAAATCGAATCAGTTGAGGGAATTTGAATCGATACCCTGCCCTAGTATAAAAGGAGCTTCCGCGAGAGGCAGTTGTTCACAAGCAAGGATGCGGCGAGGCTCACCACTTTGTGAACAACTGTGTGAGCAAATAGTCAATTGAAAAACGGTTCTCAATGTACTATTTCAATGAATTTAGGGATTTCATGATCTAGAATAAAAGTCATCAAAAGATTAAGTGAATCTAGAAACATCTCTGCACAGAGACCAAAAACAATATTTAAGTGCCTATGACCTTTTGGGATAGCGTTAAAAAATAGCATCATTGCGTAAAGGATATTGTCACATGGGGATTATCCAATAAAAAATAAATTAAAATAAAAATCCGACCCAAAAATATCAAAACAGATTTTTTTTCTTCCTTTTAACAATACTTTTAACAGGACTTCAGAAAAAACATTGTCACTTAACACAGTTTGTGGCAACATATAGCATCAACACCGAGAAATGTTGCAAGCTTCTCTCGGCCCACTGTATATGAAATACACTGACACAAAGTGGAAAAGTATGCTGCGGTCTGACAAGTCCACATTTTAAATTGTTTCTGGAAATCATGGACGCTGTGACCAAAGAGGAAAAGAACCATTCGGATTGTTATAAGTGCAAAGTCCAAAAGCTATCATCTATGATGGTATTGGGGTGTGCCTCTGGCACGGGTAACTTGCACATCTGTGAAGGCACCTTCAATGCTGAAAGGTACATACAGGTTTTGGAGAAATATATGCTGCCATCCAAGCAAGCAATGTCTTTTTTAGGGATGTCCGTGCTTATTTGAGTGAGACAATGCCAAGGCACATTCTGCATGTACAACATCACAACAGTGTGGCTTTGTTGTAAAAGAGCGTGAGTACGCGACTGGCCTGCCAGCAGTCCAGACCTGTCTCCAATTGAAAATGTATGACACAATGTGAAGCGCAAAATATCCTGGACTCTTGAGCAACTAGAGTTGTACATCTAGCAAGAATGGAAAATAATCCACCTACAATTTGTTTCCTCAGTTCCTAAACTTTTATTGAGCATTGTTATAAGGGAAGGTGAAGTAACACAAGACCATGTCCCAGTTTTTTTTTTTAATGCATTTTAATGCATTGCAGGCATCAAATTAAACGTTTGTGAATATTTGCAAATAAATAAACTAGTTTATCAGTTTGAACATCAAATATAATGTATTTGTAGTGTATTTGCTAGACTATAGGTTGAAAACCATATGGAAATCATTGTATTCTGTTTTATTTACATTTTACACAATGTCCCAACTTCATTGCAATTTGGTGTATGGGTTAATAAGTATGCAATTGTTTTACTCTATTTATAGAGTGTGTTTTATGCTATTAAGTAAGTAGGATACTGGTATTTCTTTATTTTCTTTCATTGGTGTGTTTAGAGTTCTCATATTATGTATGTAGTTGCGTACTGTGTCCAGCAGAGGACCTTTTTTTTTTTTATCTTGGTTACTGCAGGGAAAAGGCTCAGTTGAGTTGTGTTGAGCTGCAGAGAAACAAGCGAACCATTCTCCTGGCCGACTCCTTGGAACTGAAAATGTATTTTGGAACTGAAAATGTATTTTGGAACCTAGAATTTGGAGCGTAAGAAAGGGATTTGGACCAACGTGAGTACAAAGTAATGTGTGGACTGATAACAGGACTAGCCTATCATGTTAATTAGCAATTAATTAGTGAAACCTAGAGCTAAAACTATGGAAGACTAATTTAAGGATAATGAGTTGAACACCTGTGTTAAAGGGCTGTTGCAAGAAATATGGTCAGAAGAGGACACAAACCATGATCAACAGTTTTGGTTTTAAACAAGGGTTAAATTTTTTCAGAGTTTTTACTGAACAAGTTAATGCTGGCCATAGTAAATTGAATGCATTGAAATGGTGCAGACTTTGAAGGAACAGGAAGCTAAAGTTAAAGCAGAAAAGGAAGTGCTTGCTATTCAGACTTCCCTAGCTACTGTTGACACAAAGCTTATCATGTTACATTTTTCTGAGGGATCCAATGCTTCACAAATTGATGACAAAAGTGTTGTGTTACATTTGAGTCAGTCAAATGTGGCGAATGAGCCTAACATCCATCCATCCATCCATTTTCTTGGCCGCTTTTCCTCACTAGGGTCGCGGGGGTGCTGGAGCCTATCCCAGCTGGCTTCGGGCAGTAGGCGGGGTACACCCTGAACTGGTTGCCAGCCAATCGCAGGGCACACAGAGACGAACAACCACACTCACATTCACACCTAGGGACAATTTGGAGTGTTCAATTAACCTGCCATGCATGTTTTTGGAATGTGGGAGGAAACCGGAGTACCCGGTGAAAACCCACGCAAGCACGGGGAGAACATGCAAACTCCACCCAGGAAGGCCGAAGCCCGGACTCGATCTCACGTCCTCTGCACTGGGAGGCGGACGTGCTAACCAGTCAGCCACCGTGCTGCCCATGAGCCTAACAATCCCTGATAAATTGTCCCAATTGTAATCCAAAATAAGGATGCCAAGATCCAGGACAATGCAAGTAATCAACAGCCAAACTGCCCGGTTACTCATTAAACAGAAAATCTGGTACATCACAGACTTTTTACAGTTACAGTATGCAACGTCAAAATGATATTGTAGTGATGGGACGAACAACACTGGCGCGCCAGCACTGTGCCGAGTGCGCAAGTGTGAAACCCCGTATCGGCGCGTGTATCGCTTTAATAAAAAATCACGTGACCGAAACAGGAAGTGTGTCGTTTGGATGTGCCGGGCCAAATTGTATTTATAGGTAGACAAACTGCATCAACATGTTGCGTGTTTGTTGGATGGAGATTCAACTGTTTGCTGTTGCTGTAAATTTACCTGTACCTGTGCCTGTTGGATTTTTGTTTGCTTCCACTCATGGATCGTTCTAGAAAATTTTCACAAGTCTGGAATCATTTTGATCAAAGAAAGTATCCACACCTTTATCAACTGGCACTTATATATTTATGCACGCCAGCTTCCTCTGTTCCCTGTGAACGAGTGTTCTCTAAGGCAGGGGAACTGGTGTCCAAGAGGAGACATCGCCTTGGAGCAATCACACTTCAAAAACTTTTGTTTTTCAATAAAAATGTATGACAGAATCAGTTTTTTGTGTGTTATTACATATGGTTTAAAACTTTTAACAAAATCCCATAAAGAAGTTAAAAAATTGAACTTTTATTATTTATTTTATTTTATTTATTATATTAATATTATTTTATTACATACAAATTTGCTATATTTTACAAGCCAACTCATATGAGCATCTAATAAACAACTTAACTCAGCAAGCAAATGGACCAACTGAAATTATACAAAGATGGGATCATATTTTAAGTAAAAGACTAGCAAGTGAATAAATAAAATGTATTAAATTTATTTTATAAATATAAATTCATAAGCTAATATTAAGGTTTACAGCATGCACGTTTTACCATCTTATTTTCATTTTGTTTATCTGCAATGATTTTAGATCTACAGCAGAGGTCACTATTGAGTGACCAACACAGTGTCAATACAGTTTGTGTAATGTGTCAATACACTCCTTGAGGTACTGTATCATCGTCCCGTTAAAGGTGAAACGTTTGACATCATAAAACATTCCTGTCTTCAAAGAAAACACTTTGGAATGTAGGCTCTTTATGATGGGGTTTGAGCATGGTGTGTTGAGTAAAACTGATGCAGGACTGTCTGTACTTCATGCAGCAATACACATTCAGACAGCCCAGAGAGTCAATAAGATGTCTACACATGGAAATTGACCAAAGAAAAAGGCTGTTGGAAGAACATTTCAAAAATGCTTCCACTTTCACTGTACTATACATTACTAGGGCTTTGAACTGGTCTTCATCAAGGCAGGTAGGCGATGGATGCTGAACTGCAATTTTCCTGTTTCTTACCACTTATAGCAATGCAATGGCAGGTGCAGAGGAGGGCATTACATATTGCGTCAGGTAAATTCAAATGATTCATTTGATCTCAATTATTTTCTTGATGTCCTTTCCAACTGTCATTTGCTGCAATGTTCGGTCTAAACCGAGTTCAAACTAGGGGTGTGCCCCAAAAATCAATTCTCATAGGAATCGCGATTCTCATTTAGTACCAGTCAGAATCAATTTTAAATGTCCCAAAATCGATTTTATTTAAATCATTTTATACTGTCTTGCCCTTGTTTGTGTGTGCCTTTATTGAGAGTGCTGTTCATGTTGTACACGATTTGGCCACTTAGGGGCAGTGTGGTTCCGCGCGTTCTGATACATTGTTGTAGCCCAATTAGAGAGTAGAAGGAAAAAAGTCATGATGAAGTTATTCCAATAAAAGTTGTTTTTTGCCGCATAGGAAGAGCATATGCCGGGAAGTAATGTTAAGATGCTTCTCTGTATATTTTCCTGAAGCATTTTGTATGAATAGCCGTTCTTTTGAGTGATAAAAGTGCCGCGAGTAGCACGCTAATTAGCATAAGCGAGTCAGACTGGAGTAGATCATGACGATTCTTTGCACATCTATAAAGTGAAGCAGAAATCATTATGCCTTATGTTCTTCAACAATAACTGCAGGAGTAAGGAAGATAAATAAACAATTATTCATCCTCATTCTTTGCATTACTGTTTAATGCGTCATCCCTAATGCAGTTCATTGCAACAAACGTTGCTTCTCACTTGGTATTCTGTAAGAATTTATATTTGTATTCCTTATTCATTACTACTGGTAAATTATTATACCTTTACCTTCACTCCATCCTCTTAGGCTCATTTGTTTTAAATTCATAATGTTCTTATTTGTCAATGTTTATCTTTTTAGATTTTATTATTAAATAAATTAACATTACCATAAACACACACACAAATGTACTGAAAATTGATCAAGTTAAGGTATAGATTCCCTGGTACCGGAAAGCAAGAGGAAAGATACCTATCCCTAATTACAGACTTCACATTACTTTGGCAACCAAGGCTGATATTTTTAAATTTGATATATTTTTCAAATTACATTATGGACTCATATATTATGTCAAAGCTTGAATAGCTTAGCTTCATTATTTTCCATTTGGAAAAAAATACATTCTATCCCAGCGGTGTCAAACTCATTATTTCAGGGACACATGGAGGAAAATATATTAGCAAGTGGGCCGGACCGGTAAAAATGATGGTATATACAGCGGTACCTCGAAGTTTGAACATAATTTGTTCCTGCAAAGTGTTCAAAGTCCGAATTGTTCAACCTCCGAAACATTTTTTCCTATAGGAAATAATGTAAATGCAATTAATCCGTTCCCAATATCCACAAACAGAAAATTCCTATTTTAATTTCTATTTAAGTTTTTTATATTTACCGTACAGTACAGTATTTAAACAATAAAAAAATACCTTACCTTTTTTTGTTGTGGTGTGATGGCATCAGTGGATGATAAATGCTATGTTAATGCTAGCTTTAGTTCAGTGCTGAGCTTGTGTATTTTACATTGGGCATATTGATTGTTAAACTACTAAGCGGTCCTTGCGTGCGTTGTTTAACGTCAGGCACGTTGAACAGCTAAGGGGGGTCCTTGTGCCAGTATTTACAGAAGTAGTCACGGTAGTTACAACGGTGCGATAATCTCCTTCCTAATTTCACTGTGGTTCGTAGCACTGTATGTTTTTCTTTGCTGCCACTGGCACTGTTGTCTTTCTTTGGGCCCATGGCGAAGAAAATTGTCATGGAAAAATCTAAATGCACTCGCGAGTATGGAGCACCTCCAGGAGTATTCACGATGGAAATGATCAGTGCATCGTCTCAACTACCGCAACGTGAGCATTCAGCATTGCTCGGCTTCACTCGGCTACCCATTTTCAAGGTACATTCAGCTTAGCTTGCTTTGCTTGGGTGTTCAAACTCCGAAAATGAGTTCAAACTCTGAGGCAATTTTTACTCAGACTTTTTGGTTGAAGTCCGATTTGTACGAGTTCCGAGACGTTCAAACTCCAAGGTTCCACTGTAACTTAAAAACAAGTAGCATCTGTTATACACAGTTGTTCACTATTTGCAAGCCAGTGGGGCTCAACTGTAAATATATTGTTCCAAAAAATAATACAAATGCAAATGGAAGGGGCAACACTTTGCACATATGAGTTCCTTCCGGCATGTTATATCTACCTGTTTTGCATATTGTTCCCAGAATTGTGTGGCGCAGTTAATGAAGTCATAGGACGTTAATCCATGTCATATGTGTTTGTGTTACAATTTACCAGTTAAGTAGCTGAATGTGTGTGTGTTTTATTTATGTCAGTCTATATTTTTATTTTTTTCAATTGCATTTTTTTCAACAAACTGTAACTTAAGGTTGTGTGTAAAATAATGACACCCAGGTCAATTGCGTGTACAAATTGCATTGTTCATCAGAGGATTGCTTGTGAAATTATTGATTTTGGCTGTGATTAATTGGTCCGGCATTACTCATTTTTACTTTACAAGAACATCTCGCAGGCCGGATTAAACCCCTTTGTTTGAAGCCCCTTGTCTATCCCTTCAACAAAAAAAACTTTTCTTGTCAATTCATGCTAATTAGGGCCTTTTAAATTAGCATTAGCATTTTCCATTCATCCATTTAGCATTGTCAAGTATATTAATGTGTGAAATTTTGTCAAGATATGTTGAGAAATAATGAAGTTTGCTTCCCCCGCCCCCCCACTATTAGCATTTTCCATTCATCCATTTAGCATGGTCAAGTATATTAATGTGTGAAATTTTGTCGAGATATGTTGAGAAATAATGAAGTTTGCTTTCCCCCCCACACACATTTTCATGTTGTAGGGTATAATCCTGTCACATTGCTAATTGTACCTTTGTCACTGAAATGGCCGGGGGCCCCTTACAGAAGACCATTCCATAGCGAGCAGCCATGCCAAAGGAGTTGACACACGGGCCCTCCGACCACCACCAAACATTTGCACCTTCTATACACCAGTGTGAGTAGCACAGGAGGCAATGTGTGTGAAGTGCCTTGCCCAAGGACACAACACATGACTTGGGGAGAGCAGGGATCGAACAGCCGACCTTCTGGTTACTGAACGTTTCAACCGTCTCTACACCCTGAGCCACTGCCGGCACTTTGGACCCCAGCAGTTTCAATAATTACTGACCTGTATCCAACTTAACATTTTTAAGTACGATTTTAGAAAAACATTTTTTATCCAATTAAATTATTTTTTAAATACAAATTATATTTTAGAGAAATATCAGAACCATAGTACTGAGACTGCCCTTCTAAAGATTTTAAATTATATCAGGTGTGATGGAGACCTGACAAAACTTACAGTCTTGGTGCTAGTGGATTTAAGCGCTGCTTTTGATACGGTAGATCACCACATTTTATTAAACTGACTTAGAAGCCTGGTGGGCATCTCTGGTACTGCTTTTAACTGGTCTTATTCCTATCTCACAGATCGATATTTCTTTGTAAGAATGGATATATGTTCCTCTTGAACCCATTGAATTAAATGTGGGGTTCCCCAAAGTTCAATTTTAGGCCCATTACTTTTTAATCTTTACATGCATTGCTTCCCCTTGGGGAAGTCATCAGGAGACACGGCATCAACTTTCACAGTTACGCTGAAGAATCACAGCTGTACATCGCCGTGTCTCCTGATGACTTGAGGCCTATTGATACCCTTTTAAATTGTATTTTAGATATTTAAGGTCCCATAGTATGAAAATGCACTTTAGTGGGGTTTTCTATCAATAATATGCATCCCCGGCCTGTCTACAATCCAACCAGGTATGAAAAAAGTCAGTCTGCGACTTTTCTAGCTTCCTCCTCCTTTCTAAAATGTGTGCTTCAAACGGGCAGATTAAACTTCCGTGACTTGGTGACGTCAAAAAGACACCGAAGTGCACTCGACATAGCCCCCTCGGGTTAGTGGCACCACCTCTGGTAAAGGTTTGTCATGCCCACTGAAATTCGAGAAGCTGTCTGTTCCTTTCTTTTTCTCCCCCTGCTCGCAAATGCTCCGTGGAGAGGGGAAACAATGATCAGGAAAAAGTGGTTGCTTCCTTCGTCCCAAGTCTTTGAGAAGAAAGTGGATTAATTTTATTTTTGAACGACGTGTACCGACATCATTTCTCAAAGGACT
The DNA here is from genome assembly GCF_051991255.1 of Vanacampus margaritifer. Classification (NCBI taxonomy): domain Eukaryota; kingdom Metazoa; phylum Chordata; class Actinopteri; order Syngnathiformes; family Syngnathidae; genus Vanacampus; species Vanacampus margaritifer. The sequence goes on along the minus strand of NC_135445.1, from coordinate 18,623,559 downwards.
GTTTTGTTAGTGAAAGCCTGTTCAGAGCTGGATTTGCAACACGTTTAAACATAATGGATCGGTCCCGACAGTGTGACAAACTGCAAACGGGAAAGATGTAAGTTTTAACATTTTTGATTTAGCCTTCCTTCCTATCTAATAAGAGATGTGCACCTTCTACCATATTACGGGTGTATTTTTAGTGCCTAAAGTGGGAACTACATTTGTCGTGTGGAGGTTGTTTGGTTACAAGAGGTCACATATGATAAAGCAGACAGTGGTTGGATAATATGAAGCGGTTGCGTATTGTTTTGTCAAGATACAATCCTCGGTGGTCAATTTGCCGTGACTGCCAACTCGCCACCTAGTTGACATAACTTTGTGATGCTAACCGGCCGCTAATGTGCACATTTGTGTTATTCATAACCGCTTGTAAATGTCTACAAGCATTCACGGCAAATGAGAGACATTCACGGCAAAATAACGTTTGCGGGAGATTTGCCGGTTTCGGCAAAAATAACCATTGCCTAAACACTCACAAACTAATGCTACAACATAGTCTCTTTAGTAACGTTATGCTACTTTTTCTTATGGTAAAACGTTATGCCACTTTTCCACATATTAAAATAGTTCTCAAATGTGTAAAAGAGATACTACATACAACTATTTACATAAAAGTGACACACCCCTAAAACAGGCTGTTTAGAACAGCGTTTTTTGGCTGACAGCAACAATATTAGATCCAAAGTCAATTTTGACAAATGCATGTCAAAGACACATTTACATTTACAAATTTGAGAACTATTTTAGTATGTTGAAAAGTTGAATAATATGAGACCTATCAGTCATGGATGGCAGAAAATTTCCTGCAGCTCAAGCAGGACAAAACAGAGGTTTTAGTCATCGGTTCTGAAGGTCAGAGAGAGAAACTTTTACCAAAACTACAAGATTTTAAACCCTCAAAATGTGTGTTTTATTCATCATATTAAAAATGTAGCCAAGATCGGTTTTTACCATCTTAAGAATATTGCCAAAGTCTCTCGCAGGCCAACACGGAGGTGCTAATGCATGCTTTTATTTTCTGTCGCTTAGATTACTGTAATGCCCCGCTCTCTGGTCTACCCCAAAATAATATTTCAAGTCTACAGCTACTTCAGAATTCAGCTGCACGTGTGCTGATGGGGACCAGAGGGCGGGAGCACATTACACCAGTTTTAAAATCACTGCATTGGCTCCCCGTGTGCTTCAGGATTGATTTTATGGTGTTTTTATTAGTTTTTAAATGTCTTAACAGTCTTGGGCCATCTTATTTATCTGACCTGCTTTTACCATATCACCCCTCGTGGCTCTTGAGATCCTTTGGCAGCGGCCTTTTAACTGTTCCTAGGGTGAGGACCAAAACAATGAGGCTGCATTCAGCCACTATGGTCCTCATCTATGGAAAAGCCTGCCGGAGGGCATCAGGTCCGCAGAGACTATTGATGTTTTTAAGAGGCGGCTCAATACACACCTTTTTAGTTTGGCATTTAAATGATTTCTTTACCCCATTTATTTATTTTTAATAATAATGTCGTTTAGCTTTGTTTTTGTTTTTATTCTGTTTTCTTCTAGTGTTTAACTGTTTCCTTTTAGTGTTTAACTGTTTTTATTTAGTTGTTACTAAGTTTTTAGCTCCAGCGTTTCCTCATGGTTTTCGCATCCGCACTGGGAGGGATGGCTAACTGTGGAAGGGCTTAAAATATCATAATATTTTTAATATATATCAGCGGGTTTTTTTCAAATGATTTTTGAGGTTTAAATTATGACTTTTTCCAATGTATTTTCATTATGGCTGGGTTGACCGCAGACTAAATATACAAGTTGTTAAAAATGTGTAGATATATTGTGCCATCTTCTGATCAAATCGGTGATTGTGCACAGTTTTTTTCCTTCAGACCTTCTAAGCACTGATTGCTGCTTGACCCCAAAAACCCTGATCGCGTAAAGTGTAGTACATATTACTGTTTACCTGTTTATATCCGCTGTATCCGGACAGGACAAACGGCCCAGTGGCGTCCTGAGGTAAAACCTGCTCTGACTGTTTTACTCCACATCGATGGATGTTCCACTGGATGAACTGAAGATACAAAAGTAAACCCCTATGATTACACTTAATTCTAAAGCAGAACTTTTTTTTTTTTAAACAAAATGCACATTTAGGGTCATAAACAAGATTTGAAGATATGAACAGAGTTGCACCTTGCCATCTTCTCCAACGCTAAAGACGGTGTTTTCATCATAGCTGAACTCAACACTGTAAACCTCTCCATCATGTGCCCTCCAGCTCATAGCACTCTCATACTGTTGCATGTCTACAGAGAAAGGAAGAGAATTCAGACAGTTAAGTGTTAATTTCGTCAACGAAAACTAAACAAAAGTAATTTGTCAACACACATTTCACTGGACTAAAACTAGACTAGACTAAAACCCACATTAATAAACAATAACTGGGACAAAATCAGTACGCATTTTTCGTTAACTAATGAAGACGAAACGAAAATGTACTTCACTTAATAAAAACTGGACTAAAATCTATGGACATTTTAGTTCATGAACAAAAACGAGACAAAAATTATGATTTTGTAAAATCTTGTCTGCTAATCTGTCACTGTGACACTGTCATGTGACACACAGTGACTCACCCCCTTTCAAAAATGCAACTAGCAAGTGCAACATGCACCATGGGACAGACAGATCACGTTGAAAGTTTTAAAGAAAAGTAAATTATAGTTGTAACGTAACATTAACCCGACCGCTAACCTGATGCTTGCTAACTAGCTCATAGCATGGAGCACAGTAGCCATTTGTTGACATACTGTAATTGTGTGTCAAGTTGTTTTTTATCAAAAAGAAGAGAGGAAATTTTATTGTTGTTTATGTGAAATAGTTTTAAATGTGAAATGTTCAACACTATCTGCGGACAAAAAAAAATATACATGGTAAGATGATTGTTCTGACTAAAACTAGACTCAAATGTTATCATATTATGGATGTTTTATATACTCAGCACTTTGAGTTGTATTTTAATGTATAAAAGTGCTGTATAAATAAAGTTTGAAGCTTGATTGTACAAACTACTCAGCTATTCACCACGCCAGTCACATGTAAAAAATAAAATAAAAAATAGAGCAGAGTGAGTCAGTAAGAATGACCAGAGAATTTCATTTGATCGTTTTCACGGATGACAGATTTAGCATTGTACAGTGCTAATCACCAAAATGTGCAAATGCAAAATACTAACCAAAGAGTCTGATGACTCCATCTGCAGCTCCGGTTACCAACAAATTCCCATTGTGGTTAAAGGCTGTGCAGTTAATGGCTACGGGTTCAGGTTCTAAAGAGAACTGGAGCTAAGTGAAAGAAAACAATGATTAAAAAATGCTAAAGATAAAGAAAACTTCTCTAGTACTTTGCTCAAGGGTTAGACATGGTTCAGCTTCAAGTGTAGTCTCTATGCATTAATTAAAAGTACCATTGAATCGCCAAAATATTACCACTTATGTACAGTATGTATGTATATGTATGTTTGTATGTACAGTGCTGCTCAAAAGTTTGTGAACCTCTTGAGCAATTTGGATTTTCCAATTGTTTCAACCTGATTTTGTTGTTCAATCTGAACCATTACATTTTATATGAAATAACAGGTGTAGGTGTAACATTTCAATGCATTGTTCTTTTTTTTTTTTAATCAATTGTGTAGTCAAAACTAAAATTTGGTCAATTAATGTAGGTGCAAAAGTAAGTGGGTTAACCCTGAGCTGCATTGCTTAAAACAAGCTGTCAAGTAGGACCAAGTAGGACAAAGTGGTAGCTAAACTAACCACTGAAATGGGCCAATGATGAGAGGTTTAGCATAGAAATTGTGCATCACTGACTGAAACAGAGACAAAACCACGTCATTTTAGTCTTACCCAGGTGAACCCATACAGGTCAGTCATGCTGAAAGGAAGAGAAATCCCAGGGGACCTCAGGAAGTGGGTAGTGACAGCAAAACTGTATGGGGAAAGCTATAAAGTCATCTAAAAAAAAAATTGCTTCATCATTCCACTGTGAAGCAGATCATCTGCAACTAGAGAACACTGAAAATTACTACAAGCCTAGAAGTGGACGACCTTCTAAAATGTCAGCAAGACCCACAAGACAAATGATAATTCAGGTGAAAGCCAACCTGTGCGTCACATCGAGGGATTTACAGACCTCTTTTGCTGTATCTGGGACACATGTGCATTCTTCAACAATCAGAAGAAAAGTCAATCGACAAGGCTTTCATGGAAGGCTTGCTAGGTAGAAGCCTCTGCTCACAAAAAAAGATCAAAGCTGCCCATCTCAACTTTGTCAGCAAGTACCTGGACAACACTGAAGCGTTTTGGATGTCCCTTCTGTGGACAGATGAGTCCAAAATTAAACTGTTTGGTCACAACTAAAATGTCATGTTTAGTGAAACGTCAACACTGCATACCAGCTAAAGAACCTTCTCCCTACGGTGAAGCAGGGTGGTGAGAATGTTAAGTTCTGGGCTGGCTTTTCATCCTCAGGAGCTGGACAACTCCACATAGTCCAAGGGAATCATGAATTCAGAGGAATATTGTGAAATCCTGGATCATAACCTGAAGCCGTTCTTTGTAAAGTTACAGCCTGGTAGAAGATGGATCATGCAACATGACAATAATCCAAAGCATTCACGCAATACAACCAAGGAATGTCTGAAGAACAACAGATTTGCCCAGTCAAAATCCTGACTTAAATTATTTTAAAATACTGTGGCGGGATCTGAAGCGGGCAGTTTATGCTAGACGCCCATCCAACCTCCCTCAACTGGCTGCATTTTGCAAGGAAGAGTGGCAAAAATCCCCCAAAGTAGATGTGAAAGACTGATAAGTCACTAAAGGAAGTGTTTGGATGAAGTTATCATTGCAAAAGGAGATGCAATGTCTGATTAAGTGAAAGGTTCACATATTTTTGCACTTATGAAATCTGAGTTTTTCTTAAATCAACAACTTTTGCTCAATAATTAATGACAATATTATTATTTTTGTTCAAGTCCATTAGTTTTAATGTCAGCATTGTAGATTTGGGTATGACTAACATTTAATAAGGTTATTTTAATATATTATACCCAAAAATCTGACCATGCCTGCAGGGTTCACAAACTTTTGAGCAACACAGTATGTGTGTGTGTGTGTGTGTGTGTGTGTGTGTGTGTGTGTGTGTGTGTATGTATGCATGGATGCATGGATGTATGTATGTATGCATGCGTGCATGCGTGTATGTGTGTGTGTGTGCATGTATATATGTATGTATGCATGAATGTATGTATGTATGCATGAATGTATGTACGTATGCATGAATGTATGCATGAATGGCTGGATTGGCACAAAAAATTGGCCCTAGCATTTTGACATAGGCCCACCGGCCTAGGCCGAGTCCTGAGCACCTCTGCCACAGCTTTTGATGTTTGCTGTCTATATTGTAAATTGAATAATGGACCGCTCCTTCTAAATTGTAGGCGAGTCTTTTGGGGTAAAATGGAGGAAAATAATGATATAGCATACCATATACCAGCTCTGTGCCCTTGTGGAAGAGTGTCCGCACTGAGACTGTGGGTTCAATCCCCGGCCAGGTCATACCAAAGACTATAAAAATGGGACCCATTTGCCTCCCTGCTTGACACTCAGCATTGTGAGTTGGAATTGGGGGGGGTTAAATCACCAAATGATTCCCGAGCGCGGCCTCTGCTGCTGCTCCCCGCTCCCTCGGGATGGGTCAAATGCGAAGAAAGAATTTCGTCCCACTTAGGTGGGTGTGACAAGCAGTGGTACTTTAACTTTAATATAGCACTGCTTCTGCCCCCAAAAGGTGCGGGCCCACCGGGCATCTGCCTGTAGGCCAGATGGCTAGTATGTATGTATAAATGATGTCAGCAATAAAATTCTCCCCCCTGAAAAACTCAAACATGATCTAAGGGCTTTCAGAATCATCTAACATTTTTGCACTGACTTCACTTCATTTGCTAAAATATTTCTTTAAAATAATAATAATACGGTATCGGTGTCAAACAGTCAAAAGTTAAGACTCATGAAATATATAAATTCTGTTTCCATAATTTCTAGGCAAAACCAAGGTCAAACAACAACCTCTTGGTACAGATTGTGTTCAAATTCCTGCATTGTAAATGAGTGTTTATTTGTGTGCAAGTCTGCACATAAACAAAATGTTCCGAGCTGTAAACACTGATAGACTTCTGATGTAAGAAATTATGACTTATTGTCTAATACTAGGATTCCATGGTTTATATAATGTATCAGTCTGCCTTTATTGACATTACAGTTTATTTTTGATCCGACAAAGATAAGCTGGAAGTGTGACAAGTGAGATAGTTATGACATACTGTATTGCAAAGCTAAAACGTGGGATGTTCGATAAATTATTTTTAGACCGATAACAGTATGAGCATGCAAGTAATTTAATTTAACACAATGATAAAAAATTGTGATCAAAGGCCTTTCTGACGCATATGATTCGCAGATAATGTCAAACTGCTGCAGTATATAAGGAGGACCTACTTGATTTCAGATTTTTTTTGTTTTTGTCTTAACTCATTCAAACCCAAAAATATATAAAGGTTTTTTTAATACTTTGTCCTTCACTCACTTCACTTATTTTTTTTGATGCAGCTTCTGAACTAAAGAGGTTGCTTAGAGCAATGGTAATTATTACAATAACAGCCAGCACAGTATAAGAAATAAGCCAGGGCCATGTTGCAACAAGCTCTTTATCCCAGTGTTTTCAACAGGTTTTAAATGATGATGAAATCTAGCTATATTCTAATGCTTATTGCAGCAAAACATAAACAGATAAAAAATTTTTTTTTTTTTTTCTTGATGAAAGAAGTGACTCTAATCTTTCATTTTGTGTTTTATAGCAATAGAACACAATATTCTGTGGGCATTGCAAGATCAGTCGAAATCCAGTGAAACAGCCGGGAGCGACGGGTGTTGGGTCAGTGAAAATGGCTGGGAGTGAATGAGTTAAGTATTGGTGGTTGGTAATGACAGCCTCCACGAATACCCGCTACCTTAAAATAAGGCCAGTGTTAACCTGATCTCGCCCATCCTTAGTACTGCATTATAACTGAGATGTTTAATGTAAATTAGCTTTTTCTTAAATTATTAGCTTTCTCTTAGCTCATACCTGTTGTTTCACTGTCTTGGTGTCCCAAAGCAGCAGCTGTCCAGACACCTGCATGGGGAGACGATGAGCAGATTCAGCATGTCCAATTCGGTTGACAGCTGCGGCTGAACAGACAAATGACGAACCACTGGGACTGCAGGCCAAGGATAAGATACTGACAGGAATTAAAAAACACAAAAAGTTACAATGTGTATCTGGTATCACAGAGACAACACTGCTATTCAACTAGGCATTCACAAATTTAAAAAAAATAAAAAAAATAATGAGCCTCTTGAATTAATTAAAACCAAAAATATATTTCAATCACATCTTGATATTTCAAATCATTATGGTAATGTATAAAGACAAAATCCTAAAAGTTATGTCACCGTTTATTGACCTAATGATACTACAGTGGCAAAAGACAAAAGCTTACCGTGGATGAGTTTCGTCAATGTTCATCTCATACAGATTCTTCTTCGCTTCAGTATCATATAGCCGGACTGTGCCAACACCACTGCCTAGTAACAACTAAACACACATACGAATGCCAATTAGTTTATTTCATTTAATTACACAAATTTCATTTAGGCAACAGGATACTTCTAAACGATAGTCACATATTTGAAATGTTTGTAAAAAAATAAAATAAAATAAATATGTTTCTATGTCTTTTCATACCAATCTGTCAGGTTTGGTGGCCCACTCTAAAGACAGCAAAGGAGACTTGGACATGATGGTGGCTTTGGTCTGCATGATGGGATTGAATGACCACACCTGAAATGTGCACATAGTGCATGAAAGCTTGATCATGAGTTCAATGATTTTGTGTCCATTATTTGATATGCTCTGAAGACGAATGACCCGGATTTACCTTAATAACACCATCTACATCCAAACTGGCGACTCTGCGACCAGAGCAATCAACCCTAAATGAAAGAAGGGATTTGGAAGACAGATGAAACAAATGTTGGGGACATCCATCCATATATCAATTTTCAATTATACCATCTGACTTCAAGCAAAAGACAGACTACACGCTAAACTGTTTGACAGTCCATCGCAGGGTACATAGAAACAACTATTCAAACTAGAGACGGCCTAAGGCACAAGTGGAAAAAGCACCTGCTTGGCGCCCGATTAGCCCGTCAACAGCTTGCAGGGGGGGCTCTCGCCTGTCATATTGGACATAGGGGCGCTATGGGGCGGCCTCCCTGACCACATGTGCCCCCTCCTCAGCCTGGTTCTCAAATGTTTTCTAAGTCAGCCAATCTTCAAAATATTTTCAAAGTGCTAAGTAGACAGTGTAAAATTAACTAATTTGTTCCCCAAAACGTCCTATTTTAAATATTACCATGGTCCCAGAAAGTATATATATACGTTTTGTGTTTTTTCATGCTAGAGCATACAGAAGGCTTTGATGCAGCCTTTGAACTCAAGAGAATGCGCGAAGCAATGGTAGCCAGCAGATGGCAACAGAGCAAACCAGGGCCATGTTGCAAAAAGCTCTTTCCCCCCACCGTTTTAAACAGATTTGTGAATAATGATGAAACTTAGCTATATTCTAATGCTAATTGCTACAAAACTGAAACAGATAGAAATATATTATTTTTGATGAAAGAAGAAAAATCTTTCTTTTGGTAGGTTCCATGTTTTTATAGCAATAGAAGACACTATTCTGTGGGCCTTGCAAAATCAGTCAAAATCCTGTAAAACTGCGGGGAGCCAAGGGGGTTGCTTCAGTGAAAATGGCTGGGAGTGAATGAGTTAAAATGTACTTTTTTTTTTCACATATTTACATACAGTTAAGCCATTAAGGCCTAAAGCGCCTGGAAAAACATGCCTCTAAAACCTATGGGTGACTTTTGAGTCACCCCCGAAGACCTGAAGTTTTCCTAGAAATTCAATAATATTAAAAATTATTGATATATCAGCTCCTGAAACATAATTCTAAAAACATTTTAGAGCTTAGACATGTGGTGTTCACGCAAGCCTTAAAAATTATTGATATATCAGCTCCTGAAACAGAATTCTAAAAACATTTTAGAGCTTAGACATGTGGTGTTCACGCAAGCCTGAGTTTATTATTATAAACCTTCAATATATATTTATAAAAAAAATCAAACAAATGTCGCATCTGCGGGTGTATAACTCCAAATATATTTACCTTCAACACTGGAGAGCAGTTGTAATAACCTCGGGGGATCGGGGTAATTATTCGTCGTCTATTCCGTTACAAAGCCGTCAAAATTTTCAATATCCTCATTGTCTACAAACATGTCTTAACATTATGTCACTGTCGAATTGAATTCCTCCTGCGTCGTCAATCGCGTCATTTAATAACTCCCGCGAATCTGCGTCAACCATAAACGCTCAAATAAAATTCCAGGACATGCTATGAGGCCCATGTTACCCCATCGTGCATATTCTGATGCATTTCATCGGCTAAGAAACCAAGAATTGGTCGAAACACAACAAAATGGCATATCCGCTCTCCCGGCTTTAATGGTAGAAGGGCGGTCACGGGTAAAAATGAAAGTCAATCAAAAAAGATTTTTTTTTTACAATACCCCACTAATCTAAACACGGCTTTATGAAGAATATTGTGTTTGTAGAATATAGCAAAATCCAGCAGTTTTTTTTTTTTTTGCCATTTTAGGGGGTGGCCATGTTGTCACTGCTGTCGACTGAAAATGACATGGCAGTTGCTCAGGGCTCACGACCAAATCACGGCTCACCTGTTTGAGTTTGGTCATGTGACATTCGCTAACTGAGCCGCGATTGATCGATACCTCATCTGAGACCTGAGCAACTGACGTAATTTTCAGTCAACAGCAAGTGACAAAATGGCCGCCCCTTGAGATAGAGAAAAACGGGTTGATTTTGCTGCTTAATTCATATTCCACAAAGGCAACATGAATCAGAATACTGTGTTTAGACTAGTGGGGCTGCATATGACACATAACTAAATAACATTTTTGGGTTGACTTACACTTTAGGTGCCTCTGGTTAGTTACACGATTACGTATTTTCTTCTTTTTATCTATTATTCTTTTTTTATTTTTTTTACAATCAAGTGATCACTTGGATAAATAAATTCAAGTGATTTTATTTGTAATTGCACTCCACGTAATTGTTGATCTTTGAAACCATAAATAAGACACTTTTATTACACTAGCCAATACAGTATAGTGGAACCTCAGGTTACGAATGACCTGGTTTATGAACAAATTGGTTTACACTAATTTTTTTTAGAAAAACCCTAGATATACAGTACATCCAATTAATGATTTGCTAACCATCTTGGCATGAATATGCAGAAGGACAGTTGTGCTTTGGCTCTGTGCATCCCTTATTACTGGTAACCTAATGAATATTACTCTTAACTAACCCTCAAAATAGCTCCTCACAGACAAACAGATGGACAGAATCCGTCTAGGGGAAATTCAACATGCACTGATCAATAAGCAAAGTGAATTCTACTGGCAGAATTAAAAGGCCTTAAAATCACATTTTGCTTAGGGTCCAATAGAGCCATAAGCTGGCTCTAATTTACATTCACTTAAGTTGTTTTGAAGCATTAGGGTCCTCATTGATTTCACTTTTGTCAGTAAACAAAGTCACAATTAAATCAGACTGTTAGCATTTGTAGCACTTCAATGGCTATAATTACATTTGAAAGACAAAGTTTAATTTAGTGTGGGATAAATAAAGGCAATACTGTAAATGCTATTTCATGCTATGTTATTGGAGTGAGGTCATCACTGTCCAAAATCCATTTGAAGCCTGTGTTTTGCTGAATCCCAACCTGCAATGCATGATGGAGGAATGATGTTCTCCATATTCCTCTTGGCTGAGTTTGATAAATGGCAGGTCTGCCGATAGGCCGACGCTTTCTGCTGCTGCTCCATTTCTGCTGTTTGAGGAGGAAGAGTAAGGAACTTCGCCAGAGGTCTCATTTGGAGGCTCCAGCTCCCCTACTTCCTTTTTTTCTTGTAACTAGAGAGGAACATTAAGACAGTGTAAATTGGTTGCCCTGTAATTATGTATATAGCATATGTTTCTTTGTGACTCTAGCAAGAATTTTAACTGTTAGGCACCTGTGACGATGGTTTTGAGAAAAGCTCCTTCCGCTCTTTTTCATGAGCTTGGATTTTCTTATGCCGTGAATGTGTTGGCTGGTTTGTCTGCTGGTTTGAATGTTGGGATTGAGAAATAGACAGTTCGCTGGTTGACGCTTGACTGAAGGTTGATTTGGCTTCTTTCACTTGGGCTGCATCCTTTGACTTTAAAGACTAGAAAAGAAGGTGGTACAGATGATAAAGATACAATTTCAGAGTAATTCACTGGCACGGTGACATCTAGAATTCAAATTCTGCATATGGTAGCACCTATAAAATTGCGGCACCAGTGTTGAACCTATTTGGCACTTTTACCTGACTAGTCGGTTGGTCCTTCCTGCCGACTGCTGTCTGGCTTGGTGAAGACACAGAAGTTACCTGCTGCGCTTTCCCTCCAGGAGTGCGCCGACCTTGTGGTAGGAATGTTGAAAAGAAGTTCCTGGATGGTGTGGTGGCAACACTGACAGCCCGCTGGCTTGACACTAAGTCACTGAGAGCAGAAGAATACGTCACCATTTGTTTGTAGGGAAATGGGATTGTTTCACCTGGCAGAGGTCTGTGCTCTCAAGTCTGACTTAAATTTGTATGTACCGTGTGTACATTTGTATGTACTGTGTTTGCCTAACTCTTTTATTTTCAACTGACTTGATTCCAGATATAACAAGTTTTTGTAAAAATGTGCAAACATGCTGAGGTATCAACCCATTGTCCTTAATTTGTTTTGACTATTCTAAAAAGCGTTGAATAAATGAATTTGTTTGTGTTGCTTTGTAGTAGACATCCAGTGGTGTTTCCGAAGAAAGTTGTTCTTTCTTAAAAAAAACAATTCACTTTGTTGTATCAAGTTACACCTCTCGGGATTAGGTGGTGGCTATTCTTTCATGCTGCTTTGTGATTTGAAAATTGAAATTTGTTACCGGTAATTTAGTGTCAGAACATGGCAATGGTAGTTGCAAGCACATTGTCACCAGTTTTTATTTGACAAATAATTTACATGACATGTATTTAAAAAAGTCACTTTAGTGATTCGTCAATGATTTTAAGATTTACTGACAAAAAAAAAATAAACCCAATGATCCATCAGGTGAAATGTTTATTTTGCAACATCAACTCCATCACAGCACAGTGTAAACACAGCACGTGACTTGTATTGGTAATTTAACTTCGTAAATAACTTAGTTGATTAAAACATTTTTATAAGTATTTCTGATGTAAACAGAAAATAAAGCAGTTTGCATCTGCTGTAAAGTGCCTGAAAAATATTGTAAAACTGATTCAGAAGTACACTTATTTCTGAAAGAAATTCTTTGACAAAAAGTCAAATTTAACTCAACATGTTTTTTTGGAGTGAATAGTGTTAATACAGATTTGGTACCGCTGATTTGCAAATTCCGCTCTGTTGTGCTAACAAATCAATCACTTCAAATAAGTTACAACATCATACAATTAATATGTTAAACTACGCATAAAAAATATAAACATACTAAGCATTTGTTAAAACTACTCAGGTAAATTTCATGTTTGGTTGTAAAAAGCAAAAAGTTGACAATTAGCATGTATGTAAAAGATGGCTGCCATTTAACCATTTGAGTACTTCATTATCTACTACTTATTCAGCTCAATAAGAAATTTTATGGCAACGTATCAAAAAAAAAATGAAAATGTCAAAAAATGGCTGCCAGTTTCGAAGTCATACATTAGAAAAGACAGTGATGTTAGTGCCTCACAGCTCAGTATCTCCCAGACGGTCCATGTTCTGAACATATAGCGGCAGCTTGTGATGGACCACCTCATCGCCATCTCTCTGGTCTCGACTTTCTGTTTGCAAAGCGAACACCTGGACAAAGTGAGGTGAGACAATAAGAATTTTTTAAACATTGATTATATAATAAGTCTATATTTCAAAGGAAACTTGCATGTTCCTCAATCAATTATTTACCGTGTGTCATAATAAAGGTTTTCTCACTTTAACCCTTTCACGGATAGTGGCTACTACAGTACACAACTATTAAAACGTTTTCTCCTACATAAATGAATCTTTTTGCCACAGTTGACCATTAGCCACACCAGCGGACACTAGTGTAGTCTTGACATACACTGCCATCCAGTGGTCAACGTTTGTAAGTGCAAAAAAAGAGACGACAACACGATGGCTGATAGAAGTTCAGATGTGACGTGCAAGGAAGGAATAAGTGTCTATTCCTTCTATTCCAGGAGGCCCTTGCAAGTAAAAATATACTGGGACATCAAGCAACAACTAAACAGTAATATAATTGTATTGCTTTTGTAATTTGAGGAAATGGCGACTGATCATAAGTCCACAAAATTGGACTTTGGGCATCATTAGCTGTATTGTGACTACAACTTAGTGTTGCTGTAACTAACTTTTGAAAATACTTCATCTGCAGTGTGTGTATATATAAATCATTTCATTTTTACTATAGCAATATTTTATGGATTTTAGTCCTCATAAGAGTAAGGATCCTTGGCCTTATGTTTTATAGTGGTCAGGTGCAGAACATGCTAGCAAAACCTACAATACAGTGCTGCTCAAAAGTTTGTGAACCATGCAAGCATGGTCAGACTTTTTTGCATAAAATATTAAAATAACCTTACTAAATGTTTAGTCATACCCCAATCTACAATGCTGACGACATTGAAAATAATGGACGTGAACAAAAAGAATGATAATATTGCCATTCATTCTTGAACAAAAGTTGTTGATTTAAGAAAAACTCAGATTTCATGGGTGCAAAGGTATGTGAACCTCTCACTTAATCCGACATTACACCTTTTGCAATGAGAACTTCATCCAAACACTTTAGTAATTTATTAGTCTTTCACATCTACTTTATGGGATTTTTGCCACTCTTCCTTGCAAAATGCAGCCAATTGAGAGAGGTTGGACGTCAAGGATAAACTGCCCGCTTCAGGTCCTGCCTCTGTATTTTGAAAGAAGTTAAGTCAGGATTTTAACTGAGCACATTCAGAAGATGAATCTTGTTGTTCTTCAGACATTCCTTGGTTGTATTGCTGGAATGTTTTGGATTATTGTCATGTTGCATGATCCATCTTCTACCAGGCTGTAACATTCTCACCCCCGTTCACTTTAGGGTGAAGGTTCTTTTGCTGGTATGCAGTGTTGACTTTTCACCAAACATGACTGTTTTAGTTGTGTCCAAACAGTTCATTTTTGGACTCATCTGTCCACAGATGGGACTTCCAAAAAGCTCCAGTGTTGTCCAGGTACTCGCTGGCAAAGTTGAGATGGGCAGCTTTGATATTTTTTGTGAATTCAGTGGTTAGTTTAGCTACCAATTTGTCCTACCTGATTTTACTTGACTGCTTGTTTTAAGCAATGCAGCTCAGGGTTTACTTACTTTTGCACCTACATGAATTGACCAAAAACGATTTTTAATTTAATTTTGACTACTCAATTAATTGATTTAAAAATAAAAAAAATAAAAAAGAACAATGCATTGAATTGATAAACCTACACCTGTTGTTTCATATAAAATGTAATGGTTCAGATTGAACAACAAAATCAGATTGAAATAATTGGAAAGTCCGAATTGCTCAAGAGGTTCACAAACTTTTGAGCACCACTGTATATACCATCCTTATACCATATACCATCTGACTGCGATGACAGCAGCGTTGATGATGAATGGTTGCCAGAAAAAAAGAAAATTATTATGTAGTAGTTTTGAAAGATGTTAAAATATGTGAACACAATATTAAAAATCAAACATTTTCTATAGTATTTACATTAGGGGTGTGAATTGCCTAGTACCTGGCGATTCGATTCGTATCACGATTCATAGGTCACGATTCGATTCGATTAATCCTGATACAAATCTATTGATTGTGGGGGTTTTTTAAACTGAAATTTAGAAAATACTAATCAGTAAACATGTACACTGTAAGATTTGTATGAAAATTATTTATTTATCTGAAAATTCAGGCTTATAACTGAGCCACTGCATTTAACAAACAGGTTGCAGTCTGTTTCATGTTTGAACAGCACTGAAATAAAATATTAAGGCTTAATGTTCCATTAATATAACATTCTTCCATGCTTAATGTGTGAATCTTAACCTTAAATAAGACGTTTTGTTGAATATTTCCATAAAAAAATTATGTTTAAAATCGATTCGGCCGCATATTGAATCGATTCGAGAATTGCGCGCTGTAACATCGCGATATATTGCCGAATCGATTTTTTCTAGCACCCCTAATTACAGGTCATTCAATATAATTTCACATCATTCAATATCATTCCAAATCATTCCACAGGTTTTCATTCAGCCTCACCCCTAATTTACATTATATATTTCATCAGTCGTTCATATGCACGTTAACCACCCTAGTAGACATGTCACCAACTCCTTGAAAAATGTATGTTTAAAAAAAAAAACATGCTGATTACTTTTTTTCATGCCGAAAGAGTAATAAAAACAGTTGAGAAAAAAAGTCCTAATGTAGGTTGTCATAATTTGTGCATGACAGGGTTAATAATACACAATAAAATAAAAACACAAAGAAAAAAATACAGGACATTATTAAACTTTTCTCGAGCAGCTCTAAAACTGGCCTGTTTTAAGGGAGCAGTCCTGTCACATGTAAATGCCTCCCTTCCACTGTGTGGTTTGCCAATGATGATGATGATGAGACAAGAAATCAACCTTTCAGCTATTATGTCCATATATTTACATCTGGAGCTGATGCACAACACAAGAAAGTGTCATATGTAATGGAATCCTCCTCACCTACAAAACCTCTTTATCCTGCAAAAAAAAATCTGCAGTATTGCTACTTACATTAACTTTTTTCTTTGGTGATTACTGAAAAGAGGGAAGCATGCCCACATTCTTACCAGCTGACGAAGCTGCTCATTCTCCTCAGTGAGGCTTGTTGTCTTCTGGACTTCCGCATCAAAACTCAGCAGCACTGGTTGGGGTGAACCCCAGTTAAGGAAGAACCCCCCCAATATAAACAGCTTAAACCGGTCAATCACAAAGACTGCCTGGTTACCCAATCGTGAGTCCGACACATGCTGGTCAACAATAGTGTTGTAATAATACTACAGTATGTTTCCTGATTATATACAATTATTCAGAGTACAGGGGCAGTTGATCTACATTTTTGTGCTAACTACAGACTAGCTAACATTCTCTTTTTTAAACATATAATTAACAGACTGCTGCTTTTGGTGGTTAAATACACATCAGTTACAGAAGTACTATTAGCAGCAATTTATTTAATGCAAAAGTGAAATGACTGGATTTGACTGAAGGATATGCATACACTGGAAGAGCACAGAAAGGAAGTTGTGCAGTGAAACCAGGAAGGTGTCAGACCACTGGCGGGAGAAAAATGGAGCGAAAGCCGGGTTCTGTTCGGGTGCAGGAATAAACGGTAAAATGAACCAATCCCGCCACTCAGGCTGACCCTGCAGCTCCACAGCCTGCTTCTGGAAAAACTCCTGAGTCTTCTCCAAGTTTCCTCTCTGGCAGGTTAAAAGAGCAGAGAAACTTAAATACAGTCGAAACCTACTGTATTTTTTAAATTGTCTTACCTGGATGGTATTTACAACGTAGTATCTGTACAGGCTTGCTCTTAGCTTGTTGACAGTGGTTCGGTAAACATCCTCCAGTCTGCAAAAAAGGCGTCGGTCCAAGTAGAGCCAGTAGTCTTTCAAGGCAGACAGTTCATAACAGTGGATAAACTGCAGCAGCTGATCAATGATCTTATCCACCTGAAGGCAAGGATTTTGTACAATAAAAACACACTACTACAACAATAATGATGATCAATGATACATATGCATAGTTGTATTAATCAGTCCTACCCTGAAGCCTTTCTCCTTGTCAGCTTTTATCTCACTGTCCAGTTGTTTCAGAGTGTTAGTGAAGCCACGATATATCAGATATTCCCTCACATGTTCATCTGTTCTCTCCACCGCAGAACCCATGGTGATCTCTGACCCTGGTTGGAATACAATAAACAAGTAAATATATCTTTCTTTACTGATTGTTTTCATTTGCGTCACAAGTAAATGGAATCACAAGAGGCGGTTGGCTTGAACTGGTCACCAGTCAATCATAGGGCACTCACATTCAGACAAATGAGCAATTTACAGTCTTTAATTAACTTGAGTTTTTTGCAATGTCTGTGCATAAAACTAAGTCAGAGTTGTAGGAGGATACTTGTGGCTGCTTCACCATGACAATGTACTGAGCAAAGTCACCTGATCCGTCAGTGTGATTTAAAAAAAAATGGCCATATTTTTCAAGCTCAAGGCAGTAAGTGGATGAGATCGGAGCTGCAGAGTATCCCAGCCAAATCCTTCTATGGGTGCATGAAGCTGGAGCATAGAAGGCTGGAAAGTTCACTAAACTGTAGGAGGATTACTTCGAAAGGAAAAACTTTTAAATTGGATTTGAAATATATTTTTGTTACACCACCCTGGCACTTTTCTTACAAGACTCGTATATATGGGATATACTGTAGGCTACATATTCCCAGATTATATAGCTATTGTCCACTGAATGGGCAATAGCGCTATTGTTCATACTGTATTTGAAATCATGATTGTCACTCCTCTGTGAAGCTATCCAAACAAAATTTTCAATTAGGGGTTGCTTGGAGCTTCAATGTTTATTTTTTCTTGTATCATGCTGAGATCTAGACTTGAACATTGATTGGGATGGGAATGTCGCTACAAATTGCAGAGTAAAAAAAACATTGAATAAGTGACTTTCGGCTTTCCCTGTCGGGGTCGCCACAGTGCGCCCCTCGCTTGATTTCTTTGGCACATTATTTTTATTATTACATACGATTCAAACATCAACTCACATTTTGACACGGTCATATTGTGAATCTGAAATTAGCAAACACATCGTTCAAGTGTTGTCCTTGTTCTGACGATAAAGATGCTCAAAGTCACATTTAGTTTGTACGCCTAGCTGAGTGTAAATTTGGAATACAGTAATTCTGAAAGATATACGGCAGTTGCAAAATATCAACGTACCTTTAGCACAAACAACTTTTCCAGTAGTTCTTCTTGGACACGAGCAAAACGTAGATCACCGTGGGTACAAATGTTGAAACACGTGAATGTATAAGAGTTACGTGCAATTAACGTCTACTACAAACAATCTTGTATTCACATATTGTAAATTTAAACTCCTCACACTTATCGCACCAACAGAGCAAACGCTTCCTGTTTTTGTCTCTCGACAGTCATGTGACTGGTATCGTGACTCTGTAGTGTTTAAAACAAAGTCGCCCCCTCGTGGTACACATGGAAAGCTATTCAGTCCACTCAAATAAAAATAAGAGTACAATTACTTTTTAAAATATGACAGTTACTGGTAGCTACACAAATAAGGGAAAATAACACAGTTGGTGGTTATATTTCTTTCTGTCTTGTTTTGACCCCCCCACCCCGCAAACAAATTAACGTTAGCCAAAACGAATCTGTGTGTATTACTTTAATTTCACCTTCTTTCAAGCATTGGTACGGCAGTCCAACTTGATACTGATAATACTGTTCGCCGAATGTCGATACATTAATCAGATACCTCATTTTTGTATGTTTATAAATATGTGTGCACTTTTATATTTTTGTAGTAGGCTTATAGTTTTTTTTGTCCGTGTCCCCATGTTTGTTGTTTTTGTATATTTTGTATTATTAAACAAAGTTATAATAATGATAATAATAATAATAATAATAATAATCATAATAATAATAATATTAAACTTGCGCGAATGGGGCTTGTACCCACAATGCATCGTGAGGTGACGTCACTAACAAGCGCTCTTTTACATCGCCAAGTAGCGACGTCAGGAATCAAAACAAATGTGCGTTTATTATACCTTATATGTATACATCAATACAAATTGCTTATTGAATGGAATATTCAACAATTTAAATGATGCTATAAGGTGCACTATGTATTTGCAGGATGTACTAGCGCTCCGTCCAATCAGTTGCTGAGGGTACAGTTACTATAGCAACCACAAAACAACAAGGCGCCAGAAGCGAGCAAAGGCCTAAAGAAAAAGAAATGGAGAGGACCAGTGAGCTTTCTCCTTTCAAGAGCAATAAGAGCAATGCTGAAGTGAACTTTTTGGAGGCGTCTGCTGCCTCCACTACTGCTACTCTTTTTGGAACGTCCAAAGAAGAACACATCAACAACATCCCAGAGGCGGTAGACGACTTTGTCAGGAACTTTCTCCAGAAAGTTGGCTTGAGCCGGACCCTGCACTGTTTTGAGGTAGAGTGGTACAGCTCAGCTCAGAAACTCCTGACAGACCCCTTGTTGACGGCTCCTCCAACACCAGGCGCCCTTGTCCTCCCTGATGCCCTCACACACAAGCAGCTCCTTCAGTCTGAATTGCAGAAGGTCTACAGAGAGACGGACCAATTCAAACAGGAGGTGTTGTCTGCAGGGGCTAGCCTTGTAAAACTGCAGAGGGACAGAGATCTGCACCGGCTGCATTGCCAGCGACTTTTTGCTGACAAAAGCCGTCTGATGGAGGACATTAAAAGGCTGAAGAAACACCTGGCGGCCTATGAGCCAGCGTTGAGGCAACTAGATGACAAATATGAGGCAGCCCTGAGGCAGAAGATGCTTCTTACTTTGGAAGGTGAACGGATACAGAACAATTTGAATGCAAGTTTAATTCCGGAGAAAGCCCAAACCAAGACCGAGAAACGCACAAAGAAGAGCACAGCCCAATTGCGAAGCACCGCCAGACATCCAAAGGACACAGACTTTCCTGTCTACAGCAGGCTTGTGAGCCTTCACCACACTCAGGGAAATCCTGGAGAACAGAAAAGTTCATTCAGTCTGTTCTATTCCATCAAAGCCCACACACTTCCCATAAGTTGCATCAGCCTCCATCCAGGGAAAAAAATCCTCGCTAGTGCCAGTGACGACTGCAGCTGGAAGCTGTGGGCACTACCAGCCAGCAGGGAGAAGGTAATAACATTTCTTCATGGACACAGCATGGATCTTGTGCAGGGGCTCGTAAACTTTTATACTTGACTCAAGTCTTACTGTAATTACAGTAGTAGTAGGCCAGAGACTTGGGCCCCAACTGTTTAGAAGAAACAAGGCAGGGGATGTATTCCAAAATTTCAAATTACTGTAATTTTATTCACAGTCTGAACATTAACACTAGAACATAAGACAACTGTACATTGCTTGAATTCTGACTCATTTATTACACACAAAGGTAAATAAAAATTGGTCATTCAGTGATTCTCTCGTGTACCAGTAGAGGAAGCCCATGTACCACTAGTAGTACACATTGAGATGCATCAAGTGTATGCAAATGACATGTATGGGAAAGTGCAGATAGCTTTCTCAGTCAAATTACAGCAGCGTGTGCTATTACCCTTTTAAGCCAGTTGGTGTAATTTTTTTGTTAAAAAAAAAAGTTTATTGACATTGGTGTCTACCAAGCCCAAATTGGGCAAGTTGAGAGATTGTTTGTCATTTCTTGATAACTGAGTCAAAGAGAATGAAGATAGTTTGCAATTTTGCAAACACAACAGTCATACTTTTTGTAGAGGGGAGTTATATAGTTGAGAAAGCCCATTAAATATTAAATATAATACAAAACCAAATAGATTTGGATCACGGTTTTTCTTTTTTTTTTGGGACAATTTCAGACAATATTGTGAGAATGGAACCTATGGAGCCGTCTACAACCAGAAACAAAATCCTAATTTGTAGCACCTGATGTCATCCTCCAATGAACCAGGAAAGCCTACTAAATATTAACGCCACAAATTTGCCCTCGTTCTCCTCCCCTTAGTTAAACGTGACTGTTCATCTTATGCAGCGGGAAAAACATAAATGGCTTATTCAGGGCTTTTTTCTTGTACTTAATGTGCAACCATCCATTTTTATACCATATGCCCTTACTAGTAGTGTTCTGTCGTTCACGTACGTTTCGTTCAAAATGAACAAATCTTTTCAGTGAACGTGAGTGAACGGATCACTTTCTGAAGTGATTTGTTCTTTTCTCAGTTCATTTGAGCTCAGCCACGCTCATGTTGTCAATCTTCGCGAATGACCATTCAGCAACCAGCGTCAGACACGGGCGAACGTACTACCATTCTATTGGCGTTAGCCAACGTGGATCAGCGAGTGAACAAGTCAGTGAGTGAACGTGTTGCCATTTCCGGTTCACGAACATATTAGCGAGTGAACGAGTCAGTGAGTGAACGTGTTGCCATTTCCGGTTCAGGAATGAGTCAGTGAGTTAACATACTTTTGTTTTTGATAGAAACACACTCATGGCAACAATATAGCAACATAACATTAACTGCGTCGGAGGGGGGTTGCATAGACGAACTATTCGATAAACAAATCTTTTGAACGGGTCTTTTTAATGAACTGATTCATGAACAGATTTGAAAGATTCTGTTCATTTAAAAGAACTGTCATGCCCATCATTACTTATTAGAGTCGTAGGTGAGCTAGAGCTCTTGTGCAAAAAGTGGGGTACACCCCTTGTATTTCACAAAGCCGGTGTAACAAATATTGCCCGTCATCCTCAATTTTTGGGGGGAATTTCTTTGAATTTCCCTCCAGCAGGGACTGGATTTCGTTTTTACAACCCACAGGAAACACATACTTCAGCGTCTACCGAGATCTAAAAGCCTGTTTAGCAAGCAGACTAGCGATAAGACTGCTTATCAGTCCCCAGACCACTTTTATAGTCTGGGCTATCCACAGGAATCAGCCATGTGTTTTTGGAAACAACGCCCCGTGGAAGTTATATAGTACAACAGTGCCCTCCTGCGGTCACTATCGGTATTATACTCAAGAATCCTGCCGCTCGTAATTAATCTGAAGTCTACATAATTCGGGACATAAACGGACTCTATGTACTTGACTGACATCAAGTGACTTCTGTTGTTTATCTTTGTACACAACCCGTATGTTTATCTCAATTGTATGATGTGTGTAACTTCTGCAGCCATCTAAGTTCAGCTAATTAGTAAGCTTAGTGGGTTCAATAACTTTATGATCGCAGTAATGTTTGAAATGTGTTCAGAATGATAAATAAAGCATCTGGCTTGTCAATTCTGATAAAAAAAAATATTGAATGCTATCCCAAATGCTTGGTCTCAGTCGACCAAGTCTGCTTCAAGTGTACGTAAGAGGCGGGACCGCTTGACCCCCCGGGACACAAGCTTAAAAGCCAGCGCGCGAAGGAACTTCCCCCTCTTCTTCGCTCTTCTCCCTCTTCACTCTTCTTGCCCCATGAACTTTTCCTGACCATCACGAGAGACGTGGTCGCCGAATACGCTGAGAGCGACCACGTGGCTTCCTTCTTTGAGCCCCGGACTTGAGCCACGCCGCGCGCCCCAAGGTACGCATCACGCAAGGACTCGCAACTACACTGCGCGTCCCAAAACACGCGTGTCTGTTCCTGCCGAGAGCCGACCCACCTACCTTCCGCTCTCTGAATCACGCAGCACCCTGCCGACCAAATTCCACGATGCCTGTTAGGCATTTCTGCTCCAGCCGTGCGCCCGAGACGCCCCGCGGCACCCAAACCAACTGACTGAGTCAATAAACCCTGAATTGTGGGAAACTCTGCGTCTTCCGTTTCTGAAAAGGGAAGTAACTGAAACAAGAGGAAAAGAAGTAAATCTAGCCTTTTTCATAAAAAAGAGGTCATTTAAGCTCTCGGTCAGTTACTGTAGTAACATAGTCCATAAACCTAACCTGGTTGGTCGCTGGTTTTTCACAATGAACCTCAAGGTTTACTCTGTCCCCGCCTCCTTTCAACCACACACGACATTTCATTTCCTTATTCATAAAGTCCGCTGCGGCGACTTTTTGCGTAAATACGCCTATAGTCTATAGCGTAAAGTACACTTTTGTCACAAACATGGCAGGTCCTTTTGGCAATGACCCTATTTATGAAGGTGCCGCAATATTGTGCAGGGAATTAAATATTCGTCGTGAGATTTGTTATCAGACTGTGCATAAATATCCTGTCGTTTCCGGACAGTTATCTTTTTGAGCGGCACCTTTTCATATCACAGTCCATCATCTACATACACAACATAATCAGTCCTTACATTTACAACATTACCAGCCGTAGTCATGTGCTTACATTGCAGCATATATTGTGTGTTGCGCTGTTGTGTTTCTTATAACCGTTTGAACAATGTTTTTATATTTCATCTTAAGTCAAGTGCGCTTCTCCCCCGCAGGATTGCACCTAAATTAAATGAATTAATGCGTTACCATCAACAGGTTTCCCCAGTAATATTATTGTGATTGCAAAGGACTGCATTCAAATTTACGCAATGACCCGACACCCAAGCATCAACATTCTTCCACGCCGCCGCCTTCTTTTTTTTCTGGAGAGCTCAGTATTGTTCATTCGGTAATTTTACCGATTTGACATGTCATCATCATTGCTCTCTCTCTCTTTTTTTATGTATATATATATTTTAAATTAATTTTTATTTTGTATGTGGGTGAGTATGCGTATGTGCATGTGTGTGTGTGCGTGCGTGTGAGTGTGTATTCATTAGTTCACCTAAAACCCATTAAAAAATCCCATACCGTTCACCTAAACCAACACTTCAGAACCCAGCCAGAGCCGAAAGGCCGTCAGGAGACCCGAGGAAGGACCAAAGAAAAAAAAGGAAAGTGAAATCCAGCACCGACCAGACACCACCCACCACCCACCGGGCCACCAACCAGAGTCCTTCACCAACCCCAGAAACATCGAAATTCCAACAAATTAGGGAGACCTCAAGAGACCAAAGGAGAGACTGAGGAAAGGAAGGAGGGACAGACGAAGCAGAGTGAGATCCACAGACACCAGCCTCCACCGATTCAACAACCAGAGGAAGAAGCAGATTGTGTCTGAGTTTTGATAGATGCTGGTGTGGTGGATCTGGCATGCATGAAAATCTCCACCAAAGAGGGGAGCCATCGACCCCGGCCAGGACAGAGCAAGCGCAACACCTCAGGGCCCCCCAGGCCACGGCAGCGCCAAGACGCAGCCGACACCCAGCAGCCAACAGAGGGGCAGAGCTGCCCACGCCCAGCCAGGGGGGACAGCACCTATAGAATTAACACACTGGCATGCAGTGAATCCGAATATTAACCCTTAGTGCCCATTGGAGGTGAATCTTGAGGAGTTGGTGATTAAGGTGTCGCTTGATGTAGTCTGCTCGATCCTGTTGGCAGCAACTGGGTCCCTGACCATAAAAACACAACCATTAGTTACAAATTGCCAAATACAGAAAAAGCAATGTAAGTTATCGCGATGTGGTGGCTCTCGCTAACAGGCAGAATTAAGTAACCAGATTTAGGTTAAAATAAATTTCTATCAATTTTGATATTTGTTTTTTATTTGAGGCAGATATTTTTTCCATTAAAATGTGATTGATTTATGAGGAGGTTAGACCGCCTTCTTCTTATGGGGAGCCGTTAGATTTCCAGTTGAGAGAGGTAAAAAAAACACAGAAGCAGAGGGCGGTGCCGCACTCTGCTTCCCCGTTGCCATGGTGACTCGACGAATCGGGGCTCCATTGATGTGGTCTTTTTAGTGTAGCGGTAACACCAGGTGAAACTACTCTGCGTTGATATAACTACCTCAAATCAGGTGTCCTGCAACCGAAAACACAGTTTCCTATCTGAGAGTCTGTCAACTTGCTGTTCAGGGTTAGTCTCGGTGTTTGTTGAACATGCTTTGTGAAATGGACCTCTGGTCACCAGACAATCCATCTTTCCATTATCCGATGTATTGGCAATTTATGGTCTTCGATTGTCAAACATGCATGATTTTGGATATGAGATGAAGCTGGGGAACCCAGGACCTCTCAGCTTGCAAACATCAAATGACCAAACTCAGAAACCGGTGAACCGTGATTGGTAACCAATTCCGCCTGAGGGATCGAAGGTCACGGGCTTTCAATGTTTATTTTTCCGGCCTTGCCGCTTACATGCAGTGATTTCTCCATATTATGGACCGTAAATGATGAATTCCCTAAATTCCTTG
The DNA here is from genome assembly GCF_051991255.1 of Vanacampus margaritifer. Taxonomy (NCBI): domain Eukaryota; kingdom Metazoa; phylum Chordata; class Actinopteri; order Syngnathiformes; family Syngnathidae; genus Vanacampus; species Vanacampus margaritifer. The sequence goes on along the minus strand of NC_135445.1, from coordinate 18,598,195 downwards.
CAATTGTACGTTGAAAAACATTGTCTTTAAACTGTTCGACTATTTTCCTCACACACTTGTTAACAAAAAGGTGAACCTCGTCACATCTTTGCTTGTGACTGACTGAGCAATTCAGGGGAGCTCTTTTTATATCCAATCATGGCACCCACCCAATTAGCCTGAACAGTGTTCACCTGTGGGATGTTTCAAACATGTGTTTGTCAGTTTGATGAGCATCGCTCAACATTTTCCGTCTTTTTTGCCACCTGTCCCATCTTTTTTGGAACGTGTTGCAGCCATCAAATTCTAAGTTAATTATTATTTGCTGAAAACAATAAATTTGATCAATTTGAACATTAAATATCTAGACTTTGTAGTGTATTCAATTAAATGTAGGTTGAACATGATTTGCAAATCATTGTATTCTTTTTTATGTTTCACACAACGTCCCAACTTAATTGTATGATGGAAGCATTCCCACCTATGTTATTGCGATTTTTATTCTCGTCACTTTTTTTTCCGAGAAACAACTTCCACATAACGCCGGGTATTTATAATCTGATTCCACATTACTTACAGTATTCACACAATTTAACATTAAATATAAACTTTTCCTCATTTATTTTCAATGGGACTGACACAGAACTTTTTTAGGTCCCACTTTCCACGCCCACTTCCATACACACAATTGATCATTACCAGCTCTCTCATATTGCTGAGTGGTGCACTTGGTGAAATGCATTGTTCAGTAACCAGGAGGTCACAGGTTCAAATCCCACCTCCGATTGCACATTGCAAATGTATCCATGGCAATTATGCTAAGTGATTGCATGCTAACCAACTCACTTTCATAGTTTCACTTCTCAATCTAAATTAATGGAGGGTACTGCATGCCTAAGTGGCGCTATTGAGTGATTTTTGTTGTTGTTGCATTTTTCCATTGGTTATCATTAGTTCCACTTTTCAATCTAAATGAATGGAGGGTACTGCATACCTAGGTGGCGCTATTGAGTGATTTTGTTGTTGTTGCATTTGTCCAATGGATATCATTAGATCCAATTTTCCATCTAAATAAATAGGGTACTGCATACCTAGGTGGCGCTATTGAGTGACTTTTTGTTGTTGTTGCATTTTTTCATTGGATATCTGTCAGGTTCAGATGTAGACATTTATCAAATAAAGAGAGAGAAAGCATCTGGTTTCAAATTTATTGCTCATGAGGAAGAGAAAACTGCAGCCTTAGTTTGATCGGTACAGAGTCTCTCAGTTCACCACTCAAACAGTCCCCATATATATACCAATCGGGGCATCTGATTACATGACAGAAAGAGAAAAACAACTCCTATCTCACTTCACACTCTCTAGGTACGGCATGCAAGTCCAGGGGGCCCTGGCGTTCACGTGCGTCACGTCTTCTTATCAGTTGTCCCCACTCGGCAGCTGAGTCGTCCACTTGCAACTTCACCAAATACAATAACACTCCTTTGCAATACATAGCAATCATAAACAGAAATTACTAGACCATTACGTTGACTTGTATTTCCCAAGAGGCAATTCACTTCAACACGGCAAATGTATAATAATCCTCCAAAATAATTCTTACATTTCCCTCCTGTTTATTCTACATTTGCCTCCAAAAATTTTGTCATCAAAAGAACTTTCATAAAGGCTTTATTCAGTTGAATCATTTACTGGATGACAAACTTAAACATTCCATCATGTCCCCTTTTTATGTTTTAAGTTTTAAGGTGTGTAAAATAGGACGGCAGGAGAAATTATCTCATCATTGGTTTGGTCATTAGTGTCCCCTCCATCACCATAATTTGCAGAAATAAGCAAAGGGTACATCTCTTGTAATTTAGAATTTGTGGGAGCGACGACGGTTGAGACAAGTCGGACGAGTAATGCGCGAATGCAGGGAATACAACAACATCCACACAGCACAAGAATTGAGGTGAACAGAGTCATAGAAATCATGACAGAAAATACCAAACTTTTATATTTTCCAAACGTTTTTTCCCACCACTCGTCCCATGCTGAGGTGGACACACCTGAGTGTTCTTTCATCTTTCAATTCAGGGTGCGCAGGCCTTCAATGGCTCTCGTGAGGGACCCATCCGGAGATGTGTTGTTTGGTATAAATGTACAACACTGGTCCCCAAACATAGCGCAAACGCCACCTCTCTCTGCCAGTAGCATGTCGACCGCAATGCGGTTCTGGAACGCCATGAGTGATGTTGCAGCCAATTGTTCTCTGACAGCTATAAATCCTTCTTCAGTATAATTCCCCAATTTTTGTACATTGTAATGGATGTAGTTGATTCGGTCTACATTTTTATTGGGTGTTACCCATATGAAAATAGATTCCCACCCCGCTGCAATTTGATTTGCCAACTTATACTCATCCGGAACGCCGCGAGGAACTCCAATTGCATCCAAATAGGTTGGTCCACCGTCCCACCAGGAAGCACGTCGCTTTCTTGAGAGATGGTGGAGGGGATCATGAGCTGAAACTGCTCTCTGAATATCCCCCAGTGTGGATGGAAAAATAAACACCGGTAACAGCAGAGACACCAATGCACAAACACCAGTTGCATCTTTCAAAGAATCAAACAATTTGGTGAATGAATAGCCTTCACGGTCACAAAGACCACACAACATAGCACCGCAAATCTTATCCACGCAATAGCCATGTCGACCGAGAACCCCTAATTAGGTTAGGCGTCTTGGAAAACTTCACTGACCGCAGGTATTTTCAGATTCTATATATCTGCTCCCACCTTTGAATCTGACTTTCGCTCACCCTCCCTGTTGGGTTTGTCGGTTGAGATGACCTTTTTACAATGCGTAAGATGTATCCAAGTGCTCCTTGCTTCAATCTTTATGGCCGTCGGCGTGATCAGCAGCACTTGATGAGGGCCTTCCCACTTTGGAGAATTCCAGTGCTTCTTTTTGAGGCTTCGGATCAGTACCCAGTCCCCTGGAGCTACTAGTTCTTCCTGTTGGAGAGAAGCACAATCGCCTTCTGGTAGTTTCAATTCATCTCTTTTCTCTAATGTTTTTCGCATGTAATCGGCCAAACTGGCTTCGTTGCCACTGTTAATGATAATAAATAATAATAATAATAAAAAAAAATTTGAGAACAAATTAAAGCCATATGTCATATATATTTTGTGTATCTGTCCTACCATTCCCCCTGTTGACACATGGGTCACACCATGTGTCAATATAGCGGCCCACTTATAAAGATTTTTTATTTAATTTAATGTCACATTTTCTTCGATGGCTTTTTGTTTGTCATCCTGTTGGGAAGCTGATTTTTCTAGTCGTGCATCATTCCTATTGTGGGGACAGTGCCTCAAAAAATGCCCTGTCTCCCCACAACACCAACAGGCGACTTCTTTTGGGCCTGTGGCGTAGCCGCGCCCCTTGCCGGCGGGTCCTATTTTAAATTGAGGTCTACCCCTTCCTCGGCCCCTGTTCCTATTGTGGGGACAGTGCCTCGAAAAATGCCCTGTCTCCCCACAACACCAACAGGCGACTTCTTTTCTTTGAAACATGACTGTGTTTTCCCCCATCTCTTTCTCTTTTTCACATCTTTTATTTTTGGACTCTTTCTCGATTTTATCATTACTTTTATCTTCCCTCCTTTTTTGTGCCATTACCATCCAAAATTCTGTATCCTCGTATCCGTCTTTGCTCATTTTCTTATTATTTTTTCGTGTGGTTTTTATTTTATCTTGCAAGTTAAATATTTTTTGTGTATTAAGCTGGCCAGCAAATTCATATTTCGTTATCCACAAATTTAAATGTTTTGTTTTAGAAGGACATTGGTTTTCTACAAACTTGCAGTCCTTACATGTTAACTGTTGTTTCGGGTCTTTCTTGTTGGCTTTTTTGCTATTTGTTTTCTCCATGTTGGAGTCAGCGATTCTCTTAAGGAGATTAAACTGACTTTAAATCCCCGAACAAACAATAATGAGGTAGCGAACCTCCACTCACACCGAGGTAGCGAACCTCCACTCACACCCCCTCTTTATTTACGCGCGTAGGACACCGTCGCCCTCTTTTATAGACTCTCTCTGTCTCTTCACGCAACATTGACTAGTATTCTTACGGTTTTGATTCACCCCACTTTTATAGACTCCCTCTGTCTATTTCTCAGTCCCCTCTTCCCAGTTTCATAGACTCCCTCTGTCTATTTTTCAGTCCCCTCTTCCCAGTTTCATAGACTCCCTCTGTCTATTTTTCAGTCCCCTCTTCCCAGTTTCCCCTCTTTCTTTTCCTCAGTTTTATAGACTCACTCTGTCTTTTTTAGTTTTAAGTACGTACAGGACACCGTCGCCCTTAACTTTAAACGGACACTTATTTACCAAAAATCCGAAATGAAAATATAAGTGTCCTACCAGTGTTGCCTTCTCTCTTCCTGGCTTGCTTCAACCTTTAGTCCCCAGAAACAGGGCCGAGGTCCAGTCCCCTAAAAAGGGACAGCTGCCGTGGCCACGGTCTTTCTTGGTCGTCGGCTCTGCCTCTGGGCACCTCCGGTATGTTGCAATCCGGTTAGTTCCACTTGGAGGGTACTTTCAGATAACAGTTTTCCATATAAATTAGGTTAAAAAATTCACACCTCCTGGGTTAAGTGTTCCTTTTAGTCATTTATCTTTCAACTACAATTAACACTTTGTAATTTTCACATAATGTATCTTTCAATTTAATTCATAAGCATTCAGCTACTAGCATTCAGCTTAGCATTCAGCTAATAAAATTCAGCTTAGCACTCAGCTATTAGCATTCAGCTTTCTGCATTCCCACAAAAAAAATCCAGAAATTGTCTAGTCTAGTTGGAATGTAATGAATGAATTAAGCATGTTATGATAAAATCATAATCTAATCAATTTTGTTTAGTCTACTCTCATTGGCTGTTTCACTATTTCTCACCAGGTGGGTCAGATGGTCCTGACAGGCGAAGGACACTCTGATTGGCTGTCCAGCTGCAGTTTTCACCCAGAAGGAACTAAACTGGCAACAACCAGCGGAGACACTACTGTCAGTTCACATTCACTTGTCTTATCATGACCCTCATTAGTCTTCCTGCTAAAATAACCAGACACGGCAGGACAGGATTCAAGCATGTCTGTCTTATTTAACTCTCTTCTCGAACAAGGCTGGCTCGGTTACACCTCTCTCTTCTCTCTCTGCGCTCATGGCATGCACAGTACACAAAACACTTCAACATGTAAAACTAAAATATATACAAAACCAAAAGTAATAATTTACAAAACATATATGTCAATTGCAAGTAAATTAAAAAAAAATACACATTTGCAAACGTGTTACACTATGATAAATGGCCACACAAGACAATAAAAATAAACCGTACCCACTCTTACAGCAAACTATAATTACAGTATGTGTCAAAATCTATTCTATTCGTACAAGATATGCTTGGGTACAGAACTGCTTTGCTTAAATAAAAAAAAAAACGAACGTCCCCGAACGGCGACGATACTTGATGACGCTCGTGTCTTTAAATGAAAATAAATGTCGCACAATAGCCTACGTGCGATGCCTTCCCCATTATTGTGCGAGTTCCAGCGGCAGCGGGGTAAAATATTTTCGTGTTGCACCTGTCTGGATCGACTATCCCCAGAGCAGAAAAAATAAAAAGGGAGCCAGCGTGCTACGATTGACGTTTCGTTCCCTCTCGCTGTTGTTCAATGCTGCGGAACCAAATGGACAACGACGTAGGTATGTCACATTGTGCGACAAGACGAGCAAAAATTGAATTTATGCTAGAGTTTCGTCATGATGGTCGTGAACCTGTCCCGGCCAACAGTCGACTAATCGTTGAACGTGTCACACTACACGGGCGACGCTACGTCAAGACAACCCACAATCTTTTACGACATGCCCCGTTTGTCCGCGACACGTCGGTCGGGCCAAAATCGGGCTATTTTCTTGTAGTCTGACCCAGGCATAACCTTTCCGTGCTTATTCCACCTTTCCCGTTTAACCTTTACATTGTTCTTCTTGCAGGTAAAATTCTGGGATTTATTTTGTGGACGCTGTGTGTTGACATTCACCGGTCACAGCCAGCCCACCTGGGGCTGCTCCTTCCACTCATGTGGTCACTTCCTGGTGTCCTGTTCCTCTGATAAAACCGCCAAGCTGTGGGACCTGAACAGCCAGCGGTGCCGGCTGACAATGCGTCGCCACACCGCCCCTGTCAACAGCGTCTGCTTCCAGTCCTTCTCCAACACTCTCCTAACGTCTTCGGCAGATAAAACTCTTGCCCTGTGGGACGTTAGGCTTGGAGTGTGCACCGCATCCTTTATCGGACACCAGCATCCCTGCAACCATGCTACCATAAGCCTTTCTGACGAAGTCATTGCTTCCTGTGACACCCACGGCTTGATCAATCTGTGGGACATCAGGAGGCCTGCTTCGGCTCTGCGCACGATAGATGCAGGGCCCCTAAGTGCCAATCACGTGGCGTTCTGTCCATTCGGGAAGATGCTGGCAATTGCAAGCAGCGACAGTTTGGTCAGACTGGTGGATGTGGATTCCTGCAAAATCAGCAGCCTGTCAGGACAAAGAGATAGTGCACAGAGTGTCACGTTTGACCACACGGGCAATACTGTCATTTCTGCAGGGAGTAATGGGCTCATTAATGTATGGACGTAGACATTACATTACTGAATTTTTTATTTCTCCTCTGTAGTGGTGCAACGGATCATCATTGATCGGTGATTGGTACGGCTGAGGCCCCACGGTTCGGATAGCGCACGATCCGCGGATCGGTTGGTGGAATAAGAAAACAAAAAACTGTGCATTCACAAGAAAGCCACATAATCAGTCCACATTCACTAGCAGCAGAGGAAGTTGAATGGGAGCATTTTGGCAACTTGGGGTGAAATTAGTCCTCAAACTAATGATACAGGATTTTTTTCTTTTTTTGCCTCTTATTCGTTTGTCCTGACACAGTCATTTAGACATGTCAAGGAAGCAGGTAAAACATACCATAACACACCACCCACACTAAGACTAACTTCAAAATAAAGTGCTCCAAATAATAAATTGACGCCAATGCAAATAGCTTCAGTGAGCTTTTACTTTGAAGTCGGCCTACATGTCGACTTACATTACTGAAGTTTTTTATTTATTTATTTAGAAACATTTTCAATGAACAACATACAACAAACAGTGACTATCAATTTCTGTCAATTGTTGGCTTTCTACTAAGTGCCACCTTGACACACAGGAGATAAGATATACAGTACACACACATAAAAAAAAAAACCTACAACAACAAAACACACCTAAAGAAAAATAAAGACATAAAAAAATCACAACATGAAGAAATGTATATCAAATACTGCATGTGTACATTTCCGCAAAAATGTGCGCTATATATATTGCAATACATACACACAAAAACACAAACACCTTGAAGTACTTATCCCATTTTTTTAACCAAAGTCCAGGTATACATCAAATGATGACAGAAGGAAAGGAGTAGGGGTCTTGTGTTCTAAATTTGGCTGCCATACAATACAAAACTTTTGAGGGTTGCCTGATACCTCGTATTTTAGTTTTTTTTTAATATGTAACACTCCTATAAATTCCCTAATCCAGGTTTCAAAGTGGGGTGGGACATCAGACTTCCATTATTTTAAGACGCACCTTTTAGCTTTGATCATGCCATAAGCGACCACAAAAGTCTTGTCTCATGACCCAATTTTTGCACTGCATCTGAGAAAACAAACAGAGCAATTATGGGGTCAGGATCAATTGGTATTTTGAATACTGTTCTTGAGAGTATCATTTAAAAATTGAAGACCAAAAATCTCGAATCCTTGGGCAGAGCCAAAATTGATGTGCTAACACTGGATTATGTACAGCCGTGCTAGGGTGATTGCAAAATTTTCAAATCTGCAAGCAGATTTTCTGGGTGTGCAGTATGATAAAATGTTCTCCTCTCTGAGAGGACGATGGCCTAAGCGAGGAAAAAAGAATTACCCTGAGAAAAGTTTTTGGGAATAAACTATGTTCTATTGTCAACCAAGAAGGAACATTCGCTAACGACACCAAGTCTTGATTAATTTGCCAATACACCACAACTCTTACATTGCCTGCCCAATAATAGTGCAAGAAACACGATAGGCCAAGACCGCCACCTTCCTTGGCTTGTTGGAGGTATTGTTTTGCAATTCTATGCGCCTTATACCTCCAAATGAAAGGCAAAATAACAGAGTTAATCAACTTAAAATACTTTTTGGGGATATATACAGGAATATTCTGAAATAAATAGAGAAATCTTGGTAGGGAGACCATCTTAATTGTATTTATTCTACCAATCATCGATAAAGGTAGCGTTCTCCACTTTTCTATGTTCTCTTTTAGTGCATTGAATCTTTCTGTAAAATTTTGTTTAAATAGAGAATTTTGATTTTTTTTTGTAACTGAATCGAAGCTGCAAATACATGATCTAGATCTGTTGTAAGGGTCATCAGGTCACTCTTCTGCCAGTTGATGGTATACCCAGATACTGCACCTAAACTATTAATCAAATCTAACAAATTGGGAATAGAGTGCTCAGGATCTGAAGTTAAAATGGCAATGTCATCAGCATAAAGTGATATTTTATGATCAACTCCCCCGATCACTATGGGTTTGATGAGTTTATTTTCTCTTATGCTGATGGCCATGGGTTCACTCGCCAAAGCGAATAACAGTGGTGAGAGCGGGCACCCCTGGCGAGTGCCCCTCTCTAGTAAAAACATACATGATCTATCTTGGTTCATAACAATTCAAGCGGAGGGGCGTAAATAAGCTAACTGAACCCAGGATTCACCAAGACCAAATCTTTCCAGAACCTTAAACAGATATCCCCACTCAACCTGATCAAATGCTTTTTCAGCATTAAATATAAAATAGCTTGTTTTGAATGGAAATTTGTAGTATGTTATATTTAACACCCTTCTAGAAGGAATATTTGTAAGGGATGAACCCAGTCTGATCTTTGTGCACAATGGACTCAATGCATACATTTAATCTACTAGCAAGTATTTTAGTAAAAATCTTACAAACAAGATTTAACATGGACTGGACGATAAAATGCAGGATTAGAATCATCTCTGTCAGTTTTTAGAAGGAGGGTTATATTTGCATCATATAAAGTGGCAGGAAGTGCTTTTGCTTTCATAAAGTGTAAGAACATTCTAAGCAGGAGTGGGGATATCTGTACAGCAAACGTTTGATAGAATTCTGATCTAATGATTAATCAAATATAATGATTTAATGGCTTCCCAAACCTCTCTTATGGTCAGAGGTTGATTTAAGGCCTGACGTGAGGCACCGTCCAAGCTTCGAATGGGGACATCCTTAAACCGGGAGTCTGCCTTGTGCCTTTGACCAATACAACTCCTTATAAAAAACAGCAAAATGTTCATTGATTGACTTTGGGAGTGTGAGTATGTCTCCAGTATCGGATTTAATTCTATGTATGGCCCTAATATTTTGTTGATCTCCAAGTTGTCGAACCAAGAGGGTATGCAGCTTGTCTCCAAGCTCATGCAAACGAGAAATTTGGGCGCTTACTTGTTTTGTTAAAATTGTATTGTATTCATATTTAAGAGTAATGATTTCTTGTAGTGTAAGATTGCAATTGTTTATCGTCTATAAAGTGTTTCTAATTCTGATACATTGTCGTCAATCTCCCGCTGCCGAAAATTTCTCATTTTCCTTTGTGAGGCCTGATATAAAATTATATGTCTCCTCAAAACCACTTTAAGGTTTCCCATAAAATATAAATAAATAAAATAAATAAAAAATGAATAATCTCTATCTGTGGGATGTTGTGGGCGCCAGACATCCACTAAATTGGTGGAAGAAATAAGACGATTTAAGGCTACCGAAGCGTTTGAAGGTGCAGATTGTTTTCTAGAGGATCTATCCAAGTGCCAATCTAAAACCACATTATAATCCCCAGCGATTGCTAGAGTGGTGTCTGCAAAATCTGGAATTTTGTCAAAAACTTGAAAAAAACCTGTATCATCTACATTCGGACCATAAATGTTCACTAGTGTAAAATGCACAGAATACAATTTTCCAGTTACAATCAAGAACCTTCCATTAACATCACTAAGAACAGACGCTCAAAAGGAATGTTCTTCTTTATTGTATTAGCTACCCCTCGTGCTTTACTTGAAAAAGTTGAGTGAAATAATGGCCCCGCCCAGTTACATTTCAAACGTCTCTGATCATGTGATCGAATATGGGTTTCTTGTAAAAAAAAAATATCTTTTAAGTGTGCAAAAACTTTAGCCCTCTTAATATGGTTACCCAAACCCCTCACATACCAGCTAACCATATTGAACCCCCCCCCACCCACTATTTTTCTTATTAGCCATTGTCATAAAAACAATTATGGTTCCTATCCTATACTTTGGGAAGTAGTACAAATCAGTACTCCAAGTGAACACAAAAAAACAAACATACAAATATACAAAGCATACCTAGAGTCCCTCCCACCACCCTACCCTACTTTCCAAAACAAAGCAGGGCAAAAAAAAAAACATCTGTCTAAGGGGTACTTCTAACAGTACTTAGTAATTAAACCACTAAGGTGTTAAAACACAAATAACTACTTGTACTACTCCGAATGGGGTAAAAAAACAACTATCAATAAAATAAAACACCTAACGTTTATTTACCTTAAAAATATAAGGCACCAATGTGGCTTTGAAATCAGCAAGGAGGATTCATCCAACTATACTCAAAAACAGGATGTATTTCGTTTAACTAAAAAAATGTAATCCTTACACAATGTTACCTGAAATTATCATTCAATATGACCAGAGAAATGCAGTGTCCATGGACCAAATGTGGATTGCATGAGATCATCAGTGTCCAGTACCAAAGTTCTCTTCAATCTTCCTAGTTGGTGCTCAAGTTGTACGCGAAGATCTTCGCCTCCTCGGGTGCATTGAACATAGTTGTCACGTTGCCAATGGTAACCCGAAGACGAGCACAGTAGATGAAACCCGTGCAATGATTTTTTCCTTGTGTCCTCGAAAAGTTGACATCTCACGATCTCAACAGGGAAATCCGGAAAAATGTGAATTTGGTGCCCCCATTGCCATCCGCATAATGAGCTTGACGCGGTAGCTGTAGATCCTCGCAATCAAAATACGGGGCTTGTTAGCAGACTTAGTTCGCTGGCTACTGTTAGATGACGATATAATTTGTCATCATTTGCGTGTTCCAAAAATTTGGAGATGAGACTTCTTTGTGACAAAAGCTCCTTCGAAGGATGATTTATTACAGAGATCTCCGGTCACCATCTTGAATATCACGTAAAGAGTGTGTCAATCCAAGAGTGCGCGTCCCCTCTTTTGCGGAATCCAGCTTTTAAAGAATCCAAATCAGTAAGAGAACACCTATTCTCCTCCCATCATGAATAAGTAAAACAGATTGGTTCTCACACAATATGTTACATAATATTATTTTCGTACACAGTCCGCAGCTGTGTTCATCTTTTTAGACAAAATATACTCTCAGGGTACTTTTCGTACTTTTTTCCCAAAACAATATCTCACAAACAAATTGAACTGGATTTAGAGTGGCCATGAGTGATGGTGCTCTCAGGGTATGTGTGTGGCAAAATCTGTTCTTACGAAGAGAATGTGTGTGCGCAAAACACTGAGAAGGAATTTTTAGACCAAACAATGTACCAGCTTAGGTTAAGGTCATATTATACTGAGTTCAACACTATTTCACCTACTTTACACATCTATCAATCATTTCAACATGGTTAATATATTAAATAAAGAATTAAAAATGTTAATAATGTCTAACAGTCCTCCCTTTGGGCTATTAAAAAGCCCAATAACTAAACATTTAAACATTTTTACCAAAGGATTCCAGCGGGATCTTCATCGTTGCAATGGCAGGTGCAACAGTAAGAGAAATAAGAAATAAGAGAAAATGAAAACATTCTTTTTAGCAGGAGAGGAGGTCAGTCATATGTTAAAAACGATGTGATTCATTAAAAGATTTTTTCAGTAAAATAAGCATATCATATATGAAGACGATGTGTTGTGATTATGTTTAAAAATTGTGGTGGGGGATCCCAGAAATAGCAGATTGGCATGACAGTCAGTATGAGAAAGAGTGTCATTATGTACGCAATTGAAGACGCATTTGAAGACGCGATTGAAGACTTGTTGTCGTTTTGAGCGATGGAAGTTCTCTGTTCAAAAAGGACGTTTGTCAGTTCCATTTTCGTTCTTGCGTTTGTTTTTTGTTTTTTTAAACAGAGTCCTTCAGCTCTGCGATTGGCTGGCAACCCGTAGGTTGTACCCCGCCTACTGCCCGAAGCCAGTTGGGATAGGCTCCAGTACCCTCACAAACCTTGTGAGGACAAGCGGTCAAGGAAATGGATGAATGGATGGATGGGTCCTTCAGCTCTTTTAGAACCCACGTCAACTGGCCAGAGATGCAGGGATTGATCACCGGGATTTGTGTGATTCGATCCTTGTGGAATGATGCCCGGAAAAGGACACGTGCCTCCAATCTCCATTGAGTGATGTCTTCAGCGAGAGCAGCTCCATTGAATGATGTCCTCAGCTCGTCAGGTGGACACTGGAAGCAGTTGGCTGGTAACCCATTTGGCTCGTCAGATGGACACTGGAAGCAGGCCTCAGGTAGTTCCTGTTGGTGGGGGTTGAGTAGAAGGCGGACCCGGCAGGTCTGATAGGCAAGATGTGGAACCATGTGCCCCCCGTGAACTGGACCAGATTGACCTTTCCATCACCTCATCTGGGTGCAGAACATTTTCATTTAGTCACTAATAAACATACATATTCACATCCCTTCTTTTTGAAAGAGCATCTGGTAGTTTATTAGTTTGGAGTTAGTAAATGTTAGTGAAGTTCTGTAGGGGGAAAAATTCTGCTTGTTGTGATATTCAATCAAAATCCAGCCTTTGGCTGAGTTTAATGACCTAAGCACATTCATTAATGCAACAATGAAAATCTTATAGCCAATTCATCATTCATTATTCCACTGGCCGCATCCATCTTTATTAGTTCTTCAATTCACGAGTGTTTACTGGGCAAAACTATGAGAGCAACTGCGCATGCGCTCTCAACTTTTTCATAGCGTCATCATATTCTCGCTTAACGGAAACTGATTTGGGTCAAACAATTCTGTTTCGCGTTCAAAAAGAGCGTCCTTAATTTCTATTAATTATTGATTCCCGTATTTTATAACTTATTATATTATATTATATTATATTATATTATATTATATTGTAGTTAAGTCGTATTAACATTTATAAATGAAGTGACGTCTCACTTATAACAGAATTAGTCAACAACATATCTCATCGCGGTCCCTTTAACGTCTGACTATTCTACCAAATACCAAACATACAAATAACACACAACAAATATCATGGTTCCCCTCAAAATAATAAATACTGCTTTTAATCAATCACGAAGCAGTGTTGTTCTGTTCTGTTCACAATTATTCGATTCAATTGTGCAGAAACCCCTCGTAACGTTACGTACCAATCTCTGGCAATATATCCTCATCTGCGCATTCATATTTCTGTTGTCTTTCAGCTGAACAGACTTGTCCATGAATATTCATATCTAATCATCCAAGGACCTCGCGGTTGATCTCAAAACGGCGTATCAACTCCGCTTTCTGTCAACTTGACTACCAACGCTGAATAAATAAATGTTCAAGGATCTTTACGATGTCAATCAGGGCAGTACTATTCCGCTGTCTCAGTCGTAGTATCTCCGAAATTTTATCCAAGAACCTCTCGTTTGCGTAAACAAACTGTTTTCCTTGCACAAGGACCTTTAAGAACAAATCATCCAAGTGCCTCTCGTCTGCGTTTTCCTATTCAGCTTTTATTATACAAGGAATTTAATCAATTCAATTCAATTCAATTCAATCTTCCATGTATCTCTCATCTTGTAAAAACATAGAAATGTTTCTCAAAACTGACTACAAAACGATCGCGTACAATTCAATGTGACAGCATTTTATAAATAATGCTACGCCACCACATGTATATACTTCAAATACCGTGGTAAAATCCGAAATCTGGGACCTCGTGTCCAACCAAACGACTTCAAAATTTATCACAATTTTTCTTACATAAATTCCATCTTCAATATAATTTTGCAAGACGAATTTACTAGCCGCAGCGTTCCCAAACAGATAGAACTCCTAAAACGTGGATAAAGTGTCCACTTACCGTGATTAATGTGGCCGGGAGCTCTATTCGTCTGTGAACGCCCCGCTGCAAAACGTCGCTCTTAGTCGGGGTCACCAATTTGAAAGAGGAATAAAATTATTTGTCCTCTTTGCGTGTTCTAAAACTTGAAGACAGATTTAATGTAAGAAAAAACACCTTTGCAAAAATGAATTTAATCTAACAGAGATCTCTGGACATCGTGACAGTCTCCAATTCATCACTTAACAGGTGGAATTCAGAGCGCCGAATGTGTCTCTTCCGCGTGTAAAATGGCTTCTTATAGTTAAAACCGACCGCCTCTCTTTCATTTGTAGACAAAACATACTCTCTGGGTACTTTTCCATGAGCGATGGCGGAAACAGAGTCAGGGGTGCGTGTTCAAAACAGATTCTGTCCTCAAGGACCAAATGTGTTTTCGCACAAAACGCTGAGAAGGAATTTTTTTAGACTAAATAATATGTCCCAGCTTAAGGTCAAATTATACTGAGATCAACACCACCTGCTATCCACGTCCACAAAACATTTCGACAAGGTTAATATAAAGAATTAAAATGTTAACAATGGTTAATATATGAAATGAAGTATTAAAAATGTTAATAATATCTAACGATAGATAGATAGATAGATAGACAGATAGATAGATAGATAGATAGATAGATAGATAGATAGATAGATAGATAGATAGATAGATAGATAGATAGTGAAGTGTGTCTTCTGCCCAGATTTAGTCATAACTGTTTTAATTTCCTCATTTCCTCAGTAGAGCTTTGTTCTGCGGATATATCCTTGTGAGTGTTATAGCTATCTCTGCCAGGTGTAGTCATGACTGAATAACTTCCTCTATTCCTCAAATGGGCTTTGTTCTGTGTCTGAATAGTGTCCTTGAGTGTTATCGCACGTCCGGTTAACTTTGAACTGTTTACTGGAAACTTTGTGGTACCGCCCTTCAAGATAGTATAAGAATGTTGTAAGTTCTCTGTAACTTCACACTTGTGAGATGCTACAGCCATTGTCTGTAACTCACTTGTGTCCGGAATACTCAGTAGAAATAAAAGCTTTGAAGGAACTGTTCATCGATCTCCAGCCTGTATTCAGATAACCAACATTCTCACTACCCGAAAGAAAACGAACATGCGGAGGAAAAAGCTTATCCTCTAACAATAGATAGTGTTGTCAGAAGGATTCTTACTTTTTTCGTGGTTATAGATAGATAGATAGATAGATAGATAGATAGATAGATAGATAGATAGATAGATAGATAGATAGATAGATAGATAGATAGATAGATAGATAGAAACACGGGAAGTGAATCCAGTTAATCGCAGAAGCACAATAAGTTTGTGCGAAAGTAAATCTGCACCTGCATAAATTTGTGTGTACTAGTAAAGAAGTCTTAAACAACATTCCAGAGATTGAGCGTGCTACCCTAGTGAACGAGGTATACCTGAACTATAGCGAGCTTCCAATGCAGAGTGTGCTAGGAGTCAAGTGGATTGTAAAAACTGACGCGTTGACATGCAATGTAACCCTCACTGAGAAGATTGCCACACGACGTGGAATACTGTCCACAGTTGCAAGTATATATGATCCTCTTGGATTTCTCTCCGCCTACATCCTTACTGGGAAAAAGGTGCTCCAAGAAATTTGTACAAGCTAGGAATCGGATGGGATGATCCTCTTCCCCCAGAATTACAGCCAAGGTGGGGAGCATGGTGTCGGGTTTTGGAGAATCTGTGCAAAATCCAAATACCAAGATGCTTCATTCCTGGGAACATTGGCAAAATCCATAAAATTTAATTACAACGCAAGTTACAGTGGTTATGGACAGTGTTCGTACATCAGGGTTGTTGCTTAGAAACAGGTGTATTGCGCTCATAGGTAAAGCTCGAGTGGCACCCATTAACGTTGTGACCATCCCACGTCTCAAACTCACCACAGCTGCAGTCTCTGCTGCTATAAGCAATCTTCTGAAAGAAGAGCTAGATTTAAAAATAGACTAAACATTCTTCTGGTCGGACTCACAAGTGGTGCTCGGATATATCAAGAACGAAGCCCGGCGCTTCCACGTGTTCGTTGCAATTAGAGTGCAGAAAATAAGGGACACTACAGACCCAAACCAGTGGTTCTACATTGAAACAAGTCAAAATCCAGCTGACCATGCATCTAGGGCATAGTTGTTAAACTCCGGTCCTCAAGGGCTGGTGTACTGCAGGTTTTGGATGTTTCCCTTCTCCAACACAGCTGATATATGATCAGCTCATCAGCAAGCTCTGCATAAGCCTGATAACGAGTCTGCTGATTGGAATCAGTTTGTGTTGGAGGAGGGAAACCTCCAAAACGTGCAGGACTGCGGCCCTCAAGGACCGGATTTTGACACCTATGATCTAGGGGACTCAAAGTTTCAAATATGTGTAACTCAAACTGGCTGTCAGGTCCTAAGTTCCTCTGGGATTGGGAGATAAAAATGAACCAAGGATCCCCAAAGCTTCTTGTTGGTGATCCAGAAGTAAAGGTCCTTAAAACCGATGTGTCTGAAAGTGAAAGCTTCCTTTAAAGACTCAAAATTCTCGGACTTGAATAAAGCTCTCAACACCATTGTTCGGATTCAAAGGCTGGCTAACAAAGACCAGTCAGTGCTAATAAATGTAGAGGAGAGAAAAAAGGCTACAGCTACACTCGTTAAAATAGCAGAGAGAACAGCCTTCTAAGAAGAACGGAAATGGTTTAGTCAGAAAGCAGGAAAACTTCCAAAAGTAAACTATACCAGCTTGATCCTATTTTTGAAAATGGACTGCTTAGGGTCGAAGGGCAATTGAAAAGATCTTCTGCATCCCTCGAGTTAAAGCATCCAGTGATTCTACCTCGGGAAAGTATTGTCACGCAACTTATACTGGACGAGTGTCACAAAAGAATTCAACATCAGGGCCGTGGCCAAACGTTGAATGAAGTCAGGGCTAGTGGATTCTGGATCATTGGCGCCAGCAAAGTTGTAGCCAAGCATATCAAGAACTGTGTCACTTGCAGAAGGATACGGGGGCGGATCGAAGAGCAACGGTATGGCAGACCTGCCGGTTGATTTAGTAGAACCCTCAAATCCTTTCTCATTTACGATAATTGACTGTTTTGGCCCCTTCTACACAAAAACAAGACGGAAGGAAAACAAAAGATATGGTCTGTTGTTCACATGTTTAAGCTCTAGAGCGATTCACATCGAGATGCTCGAGGTTCTCACAACTGATACATTCCTAAATGCTCTAAGAAGTTTTATTGCAATCAGAGGAGCGGTGAGACAGACCAGATGTGACCGAGGTACACATTTTGTTGGGGCAAGGAATGAGTTACAAAAATGTCTGACGGAACTGGACAAGGATAGGATTGCAACCTACCTGTCAAAGAAACGCGACTTCCTGATGAATGAAGCAAGCCACATGGGAGGCGTGTGGCAACGCCAAATTCGAACGGTCAGAAATGTGATGAGCTCTGTCCTGGTACATGCAACACGAAGACTGGATGACTGAGGACCTTCTTTTACGAGGCCATGTCTTATTTTTTAATTTATTTTATTTTATTTTATTTTTTTCCTGGAGAGCTCAGTATTGTTCATTCGGTAATTTTACCGATTTGACATGCCATCATCATTGCTCTCCTTTTTTTTTTTTCTAATATATATATATATTTTGTATTTTTTTTTTTGTATGTGGGTGAATATGTGTATGTGCGTGCGTGCTTGCATTCATTAGTTCACCTAAAACCTATAAAAAAAATAAAAAATCCCATACCGTTTCCCTAAACTGAACACTTCCAGTCAGAGTCGTGAGGGCGTCAGGAAACCCGAGAAAGGACCAGAGAAAAGAAAGGAAAGTGAAATCCAGCACCGACCAGACACCACCCACCAGGCCACCAACCAGAGTCTTTCACCAACCCATCTAAATTTCAACAAATCAAGGAGACCTCAAGAGACCAAAGGAGAGACTGAGGAAAGGAAGGAAGGACAGACGAAGCGGAGTGAGATCCACAGACACCAGCCTCCACCGATTCAATGACCTGAGGAAGATTGTGTCTGAGTTTTGAAAGATGCTGGTGTGGTGGATCTGGCGTGTATGAAAATCTCCACCAAAGAGGGGAGCCGTCGACCCCCGCCAGGACAGGGCAAGCGCAACACCTCAGGGCCCCCCCGGCCGCGGCAGCGCCAAAGGACGACCCCCGGGCCCCGAGGCCATGTCAATTGTGTCAAATCAACAATTGCCCACTCACAACAGATAATATCAATCAACCTAAGAGCATGGAACCACTAACATCAAATAATTTCCTCACTATGAAAGCTTCTGTTCCCCTTCCGCCTCCTAAAAATTTTGTTGAGGAAGACCTGTATGTAAGAAAAAGATAGTGGAGGGTGCAATATCTAACAGAGCAATTTTGGAGTGGATGGCGCAAAGAATAGCTGTCCAACATAAGCCGTAGACAGCGATCACTTGCACCCAGAAGAAATGCTCAAGTAGGAGATGTGGTGATTGTCAAGGAGGATAGTGTATCCAGAAACCTGTGGAAGCTGGCCAGAGTAGTTGAGACCAGTTCAGATAAAGATGGGTTAGTGAAAAAGGTCAAAGTTCAAATAGGTCGGAGTAGCTTGGACACGAAAGGTCAGCGTTTAACACAGCCATCTAGTCTTGAGCGTTGAAGACATTTAACATTTTCTATGCATATTTTTACTGTTTATGAATTTACTTATAGTATATAGATGCCATATAACTGTGATAATGTTTGTGTGAAATATATTGGACATATTAACTGTATTGTAATGAATAACACTTTTCACTCCCTTCCAGCTGGTGAGATAGGAATGCACATGGGAGTCATGTTCTCAAGTTCTCATGGTGATAACACTGTGGGTCTGAGGGAGTCTAGGTCGCATGGTAGTACCTGTCTAATCATATATTTCCGGCTTTGGACGGAACTGGAGTAAACATGTCAGTAAATCACTTGTCTGTCTATTATAATTACTAACCCTTTGTCCAGCCTCAGAGGAGGAGTATGCTTTTTTCATCTATAAAGCGACTGTGTGTTTTCATATTGACACACTCGAGGCTTAACATCACCTTTGAATGTAAGCATGTCTTGTGTCTTTTAGGAGCTCCTAAAATAAATCTTTTGCAAAAGAAGCTTCTTCATCAGATCTCATCTGCAATTATTTCGAACACGCAAAGATTACATTTAATATAGTAATCAAATAATACCTTCAGCGTCCAGTACAAAAACTAGTGCTACTAGTGGAGAGCGAACCTTAATTAAAGTATTGGGAAACAAAACTATCTAAGGATTAAGAAGGGAATATTAATCGACAGTTTATAAAGAAAATTACATGATTAGTTATCATTTTCAATAATATGATTACATAATTCATTGTAATTTTGGGGGCAGTGTAACTGTTGGAATTTTAGGGTTATGATTGTATTAAAATTAATATATTCTCTACACTGTTGTAAAATGAAAAAATATGTGATTTGCTGATGACTGTTTCTTTTGATTACTGTGCTCTCTGCTGGTATATTTTAGACTTACATTTTGTGACAGGAAGAGGTTATTTTAATCGAGAGTGACGTCAGTCAGTTGAAGGAAAGAGACGGAAGTGTGAGGCTCGTACAGTACGTGCAACGATATTCCTAATTACCCCTAAATTCCAGTTTAGAAGGCGAAACGGTACGTGGTTAAATTTGATGTGTTTTATGTTGTTGAGACACGTTGCATTGTATTGTTCACTGTGTAATAAAGTGTACTTTTGTCACAGCTTTTTACCCCCCAATAAAATGGTGTTCCTCAGCGGACATGTGGGCAATAATTGCTGTTGAACATTGGTCGACTCGTCAAGTCTTTCTGAACTCTGAAGAAAACCATTGGGGACAGTTACGGTGAAAAACATTCACCATGAAGACAATGGAATCAGATTTGTGCCAAAAAGAATCGAGCAACACTTCTTGAACCGTAAACAAAACTAAAAAGAATCATGGAAAACTTGTTGAAGTGTAAACAAATGTTTTTGCTTCAAGCTACATTTTTTGAAGAGAAAAACGTTTGCTCTCGATGACATAATTTTTCACTTGTTTTCCTGTTTATGCTTTCTCATTTTTCGTTTACGTTCCTTCATTTGCGCTTCCTCATTTTGCGTTGAGGCTCAGACTTTTGCTTCTGACTTTTGGCACAAACGTCACGGGTGGGTGGGCTTAATAGGGAATGCATTTTCATTGACTGATTGTTTTTGAGTGACAGCTCAGATGACCCAAGGCCATGTACACAAATTAGCAAATGCTGTCCTCCGCTGGTTGGCGTTAGTAATTACTTCTTTCTAGAATACCACATTTTCAGTTCAGTTCAGCTATTGTTGACATATTGTTACTTATAAGTATATAGATTCCATATAACTGTGTAGTTAAAGGAATAACACTGTGATAATGTTGTTGTGAAATATATTGGAACTTTTTACTCCCTTCCAGCTCTTGAGATAAGAATGTGTATGGGAGTCAAGTTCTCATGAAGATAAGAATGTGTATGTTTTAAAGGGAGTCAAGTTCTCATGCCATTACTCATTATGTCGTAAAAACTGAAGGTCCAAGGTCAAAACCTGTCTACATCATATTTCCGGGCTGGTAGGGGAGCTGGAGTAAACATGTCGGTATATCACATGTCTGCTTATTATAATTACTAACCCTTTGTCCAGCCTGAGAGGGGGAGAGAAACCTTTTTCATGTATAAAAAGAGTGGGTGTTTTCTATTTGGTACACACTTGGGGCTGGACATTGCTTTCAAATGTAAGCTTTCTTTTGGGTCTTAAGAGCTCTTAATAAATCCTTGCAAGGGAAACTTCTTCATGAGATCTCAATGCAATTATTTTGAACACGCAAAGATTACACTTAATAAAGTAATTAAATAATAAAGCCTACACTATCTAGCTATCTATCATCTATCTATCTATCTATCTATCTATCTATCTATCTATCTATCTATCTATCTATCTATCTATCTATCTATCTATCTATCTATCTATCTATCTATCTATCATCTATCTATGCCTATCCATCCTTCAATCTATCTAGCAATTACAAATGTATCGCATAACTTTGGCATCGTGTAGGAACGCATTTGGACCTAGTGCCATAGTAGCGTCCAAATACCTGTCAGCCATTGTGGCATCTGGCTGAGCTGTGTCACAATGGCCGACAGGTTATCCTATTTCTGGATTTTTATAAAGCGTTTGATTCAGTGGAACACAAGTTTATTTTCAAATCTTTAAATAAATTTGGTTTTGGTTATTTTTTTCGTAAAGCTATTCGCACACTATATGCTAATAATAACAGCTCTATTAAATTGAGTACTGGTACCAATCCTCGTTTTGACATTAAACGGGGAATCCGACAAGGATGTCCGATTTCTCCTTACCTCTTCCTCATTGTTACTTACGCAACTTTTAGTTAACCATATTAAGTGAAGCACTTTAAAAGGAATTAAAGTTGCAGAGCGAGAAATATTTATTTGTCAATTAGCCGATGATACCACTCCAAATACCGGTAAGTATTTGCTTACACATAAGGTGAAGGAAGTGACCTTTAAAATTTTACCTAAATATTATCCAGCCAACCATTATATGACCAAGTTCAAAAGGGACAATTGACACAAGTTTTTTTTTTTGTGGAAACCATCCAGACACAATTCAACATCGCTTCTGGATCTGTCCACTCACTCGGACTTTCTGGAAAGATTTTTGTATGGTTGTTATTGGGCATTTTTACAGAGACTTTGTTGAAAGGGGAAAAATAAATAAATAAATAAATAAATATATAAATAAATATATAAATATATAAATAAATAAATAAATAAATAAATATATATATATATATATATATATATATATATATATATATATATATATATATATATATATATATATATATATATATATGTACGTTAATGAAGATTTTTTTATTATTATTATTAATTTGTTAATGGGGTATATGCCACAGAGGAGGCGGGACTTCCGACTTCCGGGTTTCACACATCAGCTTTGTTTCCGGTTCCGGTTTGCGACGTGTGGGCCGCGTTCCTTTATCTGCGCTTCTGCCCTTGAACGTACCTTGAAAACGGGTAGCTGAGTGAAGCCAAGCGGAGAACCGAGCAATACCGAATGCTCACGTTGCGGTAGTTGAGACGATGCACTGCTCATTTACAGTCAGATCGTGAATGCTCCAGGAGGTGCTCTACACTCGCGAGTGCATTTTGATTTTTCCACGACAATTTTCTTCGCCATGGGCCCAAAGAAAGACAACAGTACCAGTGGCAGCAAAGAAAAACATACAGTGCTACGAACCACAATGGAATTAGGAAGGAGATTATCGCGCCATGACTACTTCTGTAAATACTGGCATGAGGACCTCCCTTAGCTGTTCAACAACGTGCCTGATGTTAAACAACGCACGCAAGGACCGCTTAGTAGTCTAACAACATGCCTAATGTAAAATACACAAACTCAGCACTGAACTAAAGCTACGATTAACATAGCATTTATCTTCCACTGATGCCATCAGACCACAACCAAAAAGATAAGGTTGTTTTTTTTAAATACTGTACTGTACTGTAAATATAAAAAATATAATAGAAATTAAAATAGGAATTTTCAGTTTTTGGAGCTTGGGAACGGATTAATTGCATTTACATTATTTCCCATTGGAAAAAATGTTTCGGAGGTTGAACAATTGGGACTTTGAACACTTCGCAGGAACCAATTATTTTCAAACTCCGAGGTACCACTGTATTTGGATGTGCCGGTATATGAAACCCCTGGCAATATTGTGGTTTTTTTGTGGTACTGATTTTCTTTTCTTTATGTTGTACACTAGTATACTAATATATAATGTTTCATTTTGTTTATTTCGGGTATACTGTTCTGTACTTATTCTATGATTCAATAAAGCTGATTTAATGCCGCTGCCGCTAATTGCGCTAGCCCTTACTTGGTTTCTATGCCTCCTTATCAGGCTTCTCCAGAGCTTGCTGATTAACTGATCATTTGAATCACTTGTGTTAGCTGAGGGAGACATGGAAAATGGGCTCGATAGGTGTCCCCAAGGGCTGGGTTGTGGACCACTGCTTTACACGGAGTAAAAATCAGTCATGGAATAAATACAGGTAAAACAAAATAAGTTAATACATGTCATAAGTGGGTAAGTGAATAAGTAAGTAAATAAAATGATTAAGAAAACACAAGTAGGTAGGTAAATAAGTAAATAAAATAAATATCAATAAACTAATGGACTATATGCACAAATCACTTCCGTATTCAACATATGAGTGCACCCAACCTCCTGGTGCGGGGAGACTTCAGCGGAAAGGCAAAAATCTAAGTCTAAATCTTAAACCCACTGAAAAAGAACAGGAGTCGCTCTTTGCTTTAACACTATCTTCTTCTTTTCCTTTCAGCTTTTCCCTGCAGGGGTCGCCACAGCAAATCAGTTGCCTACATCTAACCCTGTCCTCTGCATCCTCTGCTCTCACACCAACTACCTTCATTTCCTCTTTAACTACATCCATAAACCTCCTCTTTGGTCTTCCTCTAGACCGCCTGCCTGGCATTTGGAAACTCAGCATCCTTCTGCCAATATACTCACTATCTTTCCTCTGGACATGTCCAAACCATCTCAGTCTGGCCTCTCTGACTTTATCTCCAAAGCCTCTAACATGTACTGTCCCTCTGATGTACTCATTCCTGATTCTATCCATCCTGGTCAATCCCAAAGAGAAC
This sequence comes from Vanacampus margaritifer, assembly GCF_051991255.1. Classification (NCBI taxonomy): domain Eukaryota; kingdom Metazoa; phylum Chordata; class Actinopteri; order Syngnathiformes; family Syngnathidae; genus Vanacampus; species Vanacampus margaritifer. Next base: position 18,574,154 of record NC_135445.1, on the reverse strand, counting down.
CTCAGCATCTTCACCTCTGCCACCTCCAGCTCTGTCTCCTGTCTTTTCCTCAGTGGCACTGTCTCCAGACCAAACAACATGGCTGCACCACTTAAACATACTCTACTACTGCTACTCCAGACTTCCTCATACAAAACCACAGTTTCTCTCTGGGCACCCTGTAGTAAGATTTCTCCAGATCTACAAAGACACAGTGCAGCTCCTTCTGACCTTCTTTGCACTTCTCATCAACATCCTCAAAGCAAATACTGCATCTGTGGTACTCTTTTTTTTTTGGCATGAAACCATACTGCTGCTCACAAATGTTCACCTCTACCCTCAGTCTAGCTTCAACTACTCTTTCCCATAGCATCATTGTGTGGCTCATTAGCTTTATTCTTCTGTAGTTGCCACAACTCTGCATGTCTCCCTTGTTCTTAAAAATGGGCACCAGCACACTTCTCATCCATTCCTCTTCTCACTATCTAAGATCCTGTTGAACAACCCAGTCAGAAATTCTACTGCTACCTTTCCTAGACACCTCCATACCTCCACAGGTATATCATCAGGACCAAGTGCCTTTCCACACTTCATCCTCTACAACGCCCTTCTCACTTCATCCTTACTAATCTTTGCTACTTCCTGGTCCACAACAGTCACTTCTTCTACTTTTCGTTCGCTCTCATTTTCCTCATTTATCAACTCTTCAAAGTACTCTTTCCATCTTCACATCACACTACTGGCATCTGTCAACACACTTCCATCCCTATCCTTATATTTATTTATGAATATTTTGTACTAGTATAAAGCAACTGTGTGTTTCCATATTCGACACACTGGAAGCTTAACATCACCTAACGTATGTAAGCTTTTTTCCTGTGTCTTAAGAGCTCTTAATAAAATCCTTGCAAGGAACTTTTTCATACGATCTCAATTCTGATTTATTTGAACACGCAAAAGATTACACTTAATAAAGTAATCAAATAATGCCTTCAGTCGTCACCCTATGTTCCTGCCTCTTCTGAAAGAAAGTATTTACAACAGCCATTTCCATTCTTTTTGCAAAGTCAACCACCATCTGTCCTTCTGCGTTCCTCTCCTGGATACTAAACTTGCCCATCACTTCCTCATCACCTCTGTTTCCTGTACCAACGTGTCCATTGAAGTCTGCACCAATGACAACTTTCTCACTTCTAGGGCTGTTCTGCATCATTTCATCAAGGTCCAACCAAAAGTTCTCCTTCTCCTTCAGCTAATATCCTACCTGTGGCATATACCCACTAACAACATTGATCATCACACCTTTGATTCCAAGCGTCAGGCTTATCACTCTATCTGACACTCTTTTTACCTCCAGGACGTTCTTAACAAACTCCTCCTTCACGATAACTCCTACTCCATTTCTCTTTCTATCTACACCATGATAGAACAACTTGAACCCTGCTCCTAAACTTCTAGCTTTACTCCCTTTCCACCTGGTCTACTGAACACACAATATGTCCACCTTGCTCCTCTGCATCATGTTAACCAGCTCTCTACCTTTTCCTGTCATAGTACCAACATTCAAAGTCCCTACTCTCAGTCCTAGACTCTTGGTGTTCCTCTTCTCTTTCCTCATACGAACACACCTTCCTCCTCTCCTTCTTCGACTAACAGTAGTTAGTAGTAGTCCACCGGCACCCTGTAGGTCAACAGCACCGATGGCGGTCGTTGTTAACCCAGGCCTCGACCGATCCGGTATGGAAGTCATATATTTGATTCGCATGTTTGATTTGGCCGAAGTTTTTACGTCAAATGCCCTTCCTGGCACAACCTTCTGTATTTGTCCGGGCTTGGGACAAGAAGACACTGGCTTGTGCCCCCTTGCGGCTACATTCTTGCTTTAACACTATGTCTATCAGAATTTTAAAACTACTAATTAGATCACCCAGAGCCGTAATTTTAACGGCTTGAGCTCTGGTAATGATGTCATTGCTTAAAATTATTATTACACATAAATACAAGTTGTTTGAGTAGCTACTAAAGCTATTTTGTTTATTATTTTTTTTATGTAAATGTAAATTAAATTATGTAATGTTGCTCCTCTCACGGACTACTGGAATCCACACAGTACCCCCCTACCAGTCAGACGGTAAGATTGAGGTGTTGGATCTTTCAGATGGAATTTGCCAGCTAACTGTTGATAACTTGTTCATTTTCCTTTTTAATTTTTAATTTTTTATTTTTTTATTTTAATGATACGTTATTGGATAAGAATATATATAAGTTATTGTGCTTCCTACTCATTTTGAACATGTAAATTATTACATTGGTTAATTATTTTCTTTCTTCAAAATTGTATTTTAACTTCAACTTATATTTGTTATGTTTTGGTTTTCTGCTGTTTCCGGTTTCTTATTTATTCCTTGCAGTTGCTGGGGAAACAGCTGGAGGGCGGATCCTGCCGACACACCTGCTGCCCATTAGGTCATTAGGCCGAAATAAAAGCCTGGCAGCAACAGAGAGGAGTGTCGGGTTATTGCTCCATGATGCTACGCAATATACCTGACGTTTCGATATTGCTTTTTTTTTTTTTTTTCTTTTCTGGGAGATCTCAGTATTGATCATTTGAAATGTCATCATCATTGTTCTCCCTTTTTTTTTTTTTTTTTTTTTGTATGTGTGTTTGTGCGTGTGTGCGTGCGTGTGTGTGTGCGTGCGTGCGTGCGTGCGTGCGTGAGAAAAAAAATAAAATAAATAAATAAGAATTCCCATACCGTTCACCTAAACCGAACACTTCAAAATCCAGCCAGAGTCGTGGGGCCGCCAGGAGACCCAAAGGGGGACCAAAGAAAAGAAAGAAAAGCGAAGCCCAGCACCGACCAGACACCACCCACCGGGCCACTAACCTTCACCAACCCCAAAGACATCCAAACTCCAACAAATCAGGGAAACCTCAAGGGCCCAAAGGAGAAACTGAGGAAAGGTAGAAAGGACAGACGAAGCAGAGTGAGATCCACAGACACCAGCCTCCACCGAATCAATGACCTGAGGGAGAAACAAATTGTGTCTGAGACTCGATAGATGCTGGTGTGGTGGATCTAGCATGCATGAAAATCTCCACCAAAGAGGGGAGCCGTCGACCCCCGCCAGGACAGAGCAAGCGCAACACCTCAGGGCCCCCCAGGCCGCGGCCGCGCCAAAGGACGACCCCCGGGCCCCGCAGGGGCCACCGGCCGGAGAGCAAACCCCGGAGCAGGAGCGCCCCCCACCCCAACGCGGCCCGCGCCCCCAACCCAACGCAGCAGGACGGGGCACTGCAGGCCCACCAGGCACCCCACCGGCCCACAACCCCCGCTCCCCCCCGCCCCCGCCACCCACCCCAACCCAGCCCCAACCGCCCCCAGGTCCCCAAATCCCCAGACACCCTCCCCACCCCAGCACCCCCCACCCCGGCACCCCCACCACCACCCCCCCACCAACCAAGCCGCCCCCGCCCCCACCCCCACCAACCGACAGCCCCCCAGCCCCCGACCCCAGACCCCGGGGACACACCGCACCCAGGCATCCGCGCCGAAGAGGGGGCCGGGCAGCGGAGCGGAGAGGGCACCCGCGCCCACCCCACCACGCGGAGGGACGGAACACCAGGGGCAGAAGGGGAGATGGGGGCACCGGAGGACGGGCGGCATCCCCGAACCCCAGGCCCAGCGGGGAGAGGCCCCGGTCGTCACCCCAACGATCTAAGTGAAAAACTAACCCTGTTACTAAGTTCGCCAGCTCGCCGACTGGCGAACTCTACCCCTAAACCGTGTGTGTGACCCCACCCAGTGTATATACATAAGTGTGTGTGTGTGGTGCATTAAAATTGGGGGCAGGTGAACCGGAGCAGAGGGAAATGATATCCCCCCCTGCTCCGATCCACCCGCCCCCCAGGCATGTCAATGAGCGTATGTGGTGCATTAAAATAAATTAATGGGGGGGGGGGGTGTACACGGACAGGCGACCGCAGCACTGCTTCATACCGCGTCCGCCCCAACCGATGCCCCCCCCCCCCCCCAGTTGTGTGGTGCATTAAAATTTGGAGGGGAGCTGCAGGGCGGAGATGGTGTCTCCACCCCACCCCACTCCCTCCCAAAGTGTGTTATGTGCCCTAAAATGTATTGTGCAAAACTAGTGCAGTGAGTTAAGAGGAGCGACCAGCTGGGCCCCCCCCAACCGGGCGGGGGGGGGGAGGCGCACCCTCCCACCAAAACCCCCACCCACCCCACCGGGACCCCGGCGGGGCTTGCCCCCCGGATACCGGGGCCCGCCCGAAGTGCCCGGAGGCCCACCGGAGCGGGGCGGGCACAACACCAATCCCGCCCACTCCCCCGGCCCCCGGAGCGCCGAGACCCGGGCCACGGACGGAACCCCCGGCCTAGGGGAGGGGGAGGAGGGCGGACAGGGGAGGGGGAGGGGACGGGGGAAGGAGACGACAGGAAGGGCAGGAGGCAGCAGCAGGGCCGCAGAGAGAGGGGGAGAGGAGGAGGAAGGGCGACGAGGGAGAAGGGACAGGGAGGCGGAGGACGGGCGGGGAGAGGTGAAGAGGGAGAGGAAGCAAGGGGGAGGAAGGGGGAGGGGAGAGGGAACCACGGGGCACCCCGGCGGCCCACAGGCCCCGACCCGCGTTGCCGGACCCAGAGCGACGGACCGCGCCGGGGCGGCGCCGCCCCGGACACCAGGGAGAGCCCCGCAACACAGCACCCACCACGAGACCCAGGGAACGACCAAGACGCAGCCGCCACCCAGCAGCCAACAGAGGGGCAGACCCGCCCACGCCCACGCCCAGCCAGGGGGGACAGCACCTGTAGAGTTAGTCCCCTGGCATGCAGTGAATCCGAATATTAGCCTTTAGTGCCCATTGGAGGTGAATCTGTTCGATCCTGTTGGCAGCAACTGGGTTCCTGACTATAAAAACACAACCATTAGTAACAAACTGCCAAATGCAGAGACATCAATGTAAGTTATCACGATGTGGTGGCTCTCGCTAACAGGCAGAATTAAATAACCAGAATTAGGTTAAAATATTCTATATACGTAGACCATATTTCTATGAATTTTGATATTTGTTTTTTATTTGAGGCCGATATTTTTTCCATTAAAATGTGATTTATGAGGAGGTTAGACCATTGGTCGATATTCAGAGTTTGTTTATTTTTCCAGTTAACAAGAATTGTTTTTTTAGCGATAGTAAGGGCTACAAGTGTAGATTGAAATTGTTTATGTGGTAGGTCAGTTGTTGTTAGGTCACCTAGCAAACACAAGTTTGGAGATAAAGGTATCCTATAGTCCAAGATAGCGGAAAGTTTTTCTAAGACTTTAGTCCAGAAATACATAACCGGGGTGCATAACCATAAAGCATGAAAATAAGTGTCTGTAGTGTTTTGTAAACACTGGAGACAAATGTCGGAGTCGGAGAGGCCCATTTTCTTCATCATATATTGAGTAATGTATGTTCTATGGATTATTTTGTATTGGATAAGTTGTAAATTTGTGTGTTTTGTCATTTTAAATGCATTTTCACAAACTTGAATCCAAAAGTCAGATTCCTGAGCTATAGACAAGTCTGTCTCCCATTTTAAGATGGGTAAAGACATTTTATCCGTATATGAAAGTGTAGGAATTATTTTGGAGGATTATTATACATTTGCCGTGTTGAAGTGAATTGCCTCTTGGGAAACACAAGTCAACGTAATAGTGTAGTAATTTCTGTTTAGGATTGCTATGTATTGCAAAGGAGTGTTATTGTATTTGGTGAAGTTGCAAGTGGACGACTCAGCTGCCGAGTGGGGACAACTGATAAGAAGACGTGACGCACGTCAACGCCAGGGCCCCCTGGACTTGCATGCCGCATTAGAGAGTGTGAAGTGAGATAGGAGTTGTTTTTCTCTTTCTGTCATGTAATCAGATGCCCCGATTAGTACTATTTGAGTGATGAACCAAGAGAGACTCTGTACCGATCAAACTAAGGCTGCAGTTTTCTCTTCCTCATGAGCAATAAATTTGGAACCAGATGCTTCTTCTCTCTTTATTTGATAAATGTCTACATCTGAACCTGACATTTAAATTGGTCCTTCATAGCCGGATTGCAACATACCGGAGGTGCCCAGAGGCAGAGCCGACGACCAAGAAAGACCGTGGCCACGGCAGCTGTCCCATTTTAGGGGACTGGACCTCGGCCCTGTTTCTGGGGACTAAAGGTTGAAGCAAGCCAGGAAGAGAGAAGGCAACACTGGTAGGACACTTATATTTTCATTGGCGGATTTTTGGTAAATAAGTGTCCGTTTAAGGTTAAGGGCGACGGTGTCCTACGCGCGTTTAAACTCCGTGGAGAAGAGGGCAACGGTGTCCTGTACGTACTTAAAACTAAAAAAGACAGAGTGAGTCTATAAAACAGAAAAGACAGCGAGAGAGTCTATAAAACAGGGAAGTAGACAGAGTGAGTCTATAAAACTGAGGAAAAGAAAGAGGGGAAACTGGGAAGAGGGGACTGAAAAATAGACAGAGGGAGTCTATGAAACTGGGAAGAGGGGACTGAAAAATAGACAGAGGGAGTCTATGAAACTGGGAAGAGGGGACTGAGAAATAGACAGAGGGAGTCTATAAAAGTGTGGTGAATCAAAACCGTAAGAATACTAGTCAATGTTGCGTAAAGAGACAGAGAGTCTATAAAAGAGAGACAGAGAGAGTCTATAAAAGAGGGCGACGGTGTCCTACGCGCGTTTACACTCCGTAGAGAGGGAGTGAGTGGAGGTTCGCTACCTTGGTGTGAGTGGAGGTTCGCTACCTCATTATTGTTTGTTCGGGGATTTAAAGTCAGTTTAATCTCCTTAAGAGAATCGCTGACTCCAACATGGAGAAAACAAATAGCAAAAAAGCCAACAAGAAAGACCCGAAACAACAGTTAACATGTAAGGACTGCAAGTTTGTAGAAAACCAATGTCCTTCTAAAACAAAACATTTAAATTTGTGGATAACGAAATATGAATTTGCTGGCCAGCTTAATACACAAAAAATATTTAACTTGCAAGATAAAATAAAAAACACACGAAAAAATAATAAGAAAATGAGCAAAGACGGATACGAGGATACAGAATTTTGGATGGTAATGGCACAAAAAAGGAGGGAAGATAAAGGTAATGATAAAATCGAGAAAGAGTCCAAAAATAAAAGATGGGAAAAAGAAAAAGAGATGGGGGAAAACACAGTCATGTTTCAAAGAAAAGAAGTCGCCTGTTGGTGTTGTGGGGAGACAGGGCATTTTTCGAGGCACTGTCCCCACAATAGGAACAGGGGCCGAGGAAGGGGTAGACCTCAATTTAAGATAGGACCCGCCGGCAAGGGGCGCGGCTACGCCACAGGCCCAAAAGAAGTCACCTGTTGGTGTTGTGGGGAGACAGGGCATTTTTTGAGGCACTGTCCCCACAATAGAAAAAATACACGACTAGAAAAATCAGCTTCCCAACAGGATGACAAACAAAAAGCCATCGAAGAAAATGTGACATTAAATTAAATAAAAATCTTTATAAGTGGGCCGCTATATTGACACATGGTGTGACCCATGTGTCAACAGGGGGAATGGTAGGACGGATACACAGAATGTATACGACATATGGCTTTAATTTATTCTCAATTTTTTTATTATCATTATTATTTATTATCATTAACAGTGGCAACGAAGCCAGTTTGGCCGATTACATGCGAAAAACATTAGAGAAAAGAGATGAATTGAAACTACCAGAAGGCGATTGTGCTTCTCTCCAACAGGAAGAACTAGTAGCTCCAGGAGACTGGGTACTGATCCAAAGCCTCAAAAAGAAGCACTGGAATTCTCCAAAGTGGGAAGGCCCTCATCAAGTGCTGCTGACCACGCCGACGGCCATAGAGATTGAAGCAAGGAGCACTTGGATACATCTTACGCATTGTAAAAAGGTCATCTCAACCGACAAACCCAACAGGGAGGGTGAGCGAAAGTCTGATTCAAAGGTGGGAGCAGATATATAGAATCTGAAAATACCTGCGGTCAGTGAAGTTTTCCAAGACGCCTAACCTAATTAGGGGTTCTCGGTCGACATGGCTATTGCGTGGATAAGATTTGCGGTACTATGTTGTGTGGTCTTTGTGACCGTGAAGGCTATTCATTCACCAAATTGTTTGATTCTTTGATAGATGCAACTGGTGGTTGTGCATTGGTGTCTCTGCAGTTACCGGTGCTTATTTTTCCATCCACACTGGGGGATATTCAGAGAGCAATTTCAGCTCATGGTCCCCTCCACCATCTCTCAAGAAAGCGACGTGCTTCCTGGTGGGACGGTGGACCAATCTATTTGGATGGAATTGGAGTTCCTCGCGGCGTTCCGGATGAGTATAAGTTGGCAAATCAAATTGCAGCGGGGTGGGAATCTATTTTCATATGGGTCACACCCAATAAAAATGTAGACCGAATCAACTACATCCATTACAATGTACAAAAATTGGGGAATTATACTGAAGAAGGATTTATAGCTGTCAGAGAACAATTGGCTGCAACATCACTCATGGCGTTCCAGAACCGCATTGCGGTCGACATGCTACTGGCAGAGAGAGGTGGCGTTTGCGCTATGTTTGGGGACCAGTGTTGTACATTTATACCAAACAACACATCATCTCCGGATGGGTCCTTCACGAGAGCCATTGAAGGCCTGCGCACCCTGAATCGAAAGATGAAAGAACACTCAGGTGTGTCCACCTCAGCATGGGACGAGTGGTGGGAAAAAACGTTTGGCAAATATAAAAGTTTGGTATTTTCTGTCATGATTTCTATGACTCTGTTCACCTCAATTCTTGTGCTGTGTGGATGTTGTTGTATTCCCTGCATTCGCGCATTACTCGTCCGACTTATCTCAACCGTCATCGCTCCCACAAATTCTAAATTACAAGAGATGTACCCTTTGCTTATTTCTGAAAATAATGGTGATGGAGGGGACACTAATGACCAAACCAATGATGAGATAATTTCTCCTGCCGTCCTATTTTACACACCTTAAAACTTAAAACAGAGAAAGGGGACATGATGGAATGTTTAAGTTTGTCATCCAGTAAATGATTCAACTAAATAAAACCTTTAAATCAAAGTTCTTTTGATGACAAAATTTTCGGAGGCAAATGTAGAATAAACAGGAGGGAAATGTAGGAATTATTTTGGAGGATTATTATACATTTGCCGTGTTGAAGTGAATTGCCTCTTGGGAAACACAAGTCAACGTAATAGTGTAGTAATTTCTGTTTAGGATTGCTATGTATTGCAAAGGAGTGTTATTGTATTTGGTGAAGTTGCAAGTGGACGACTCAGCTGCCGAGTGGGGACAACTGATAAGAAGACGTGACGCACGTCAACGCCAGGGCCCCCTGGACTTGCATGCCGCATTAGAGAGTGTGAAGTGAGATAGGAGTTGTTTTTCTCTTTCTGTCATGTAATCAGATGCCCCGATTAGTACATATAAGGGGACTATTTGAGTGATGAACCAAGAGAGACTCTGTACCGATCAAACTAAGGCTGCAGTTTTCTCTTCCTCATGAGCAATAAATTTGGAACCAGATGCTTCTTCTCTCTTTATTTGATAAATGTCTACATCTGAACCTGACAGAAAGTAACTTATATATTTTTGAAAGTTTTTTTGTTGTTGTCGGAGAAAGCTTGGTAATATCTTTAGCTAAGCCAGGCGGTTGGAGCGTACCCTGAAGTGTTGGAATTTGTTTCTTTATCATATTTTTAACTTGCAGATAATGTAAAAAATTTCCGTTTGTTATTTTGTATTTTTGGAGCAAAGATGTATATGATATAAACATATTATCTGAGAAGAGATGGTGAAGATGTGTGATTCCTTTCTGCTCCCACACACCTAAATAAAACGTTTGGTTGTTAATTCGAAAGTCAGGGTTATGCCATAGGGGAGAAAGCCCACAGGGCTCCACTTGGGCTTTTGTAATTTCTAATGCCTTCCACCAAGCAGTCAGGGTGGCGGAGATCATTGGGTTTTTAAAACAATTATGTCGCTTAATCGATGTTGTAATAAAGAGTAAATCTAGAAGTCTGAGGTTATTACAATCCTTCTGTTCTAGTTCCAGCCAACAGTTAGTATCTCTGTTGGGTTGTGCCCATAGAACGATATATTGTAGCTGGTTAGCTATATAGTAGTACATAAAATTTGGTGCCTCTAGGCCACCTTTGGATTTACTTTTCTGAAGAGTAGATAGACTAATCTTTGCTTTTTTTTTTTTCCAGTAAAATTTTGTAACGGCTGAGTCCAACAACTGGAACCATTTAGCCGTAGGTTTAAATGGAATCATTGAGAAAAAATAGTTTATTTTAGGTAAAACTTTCATTTTAACGGTGGCTATTCGTCCTATTAAAGAAATAGGAAGATTATTCCAGCGTTCCAAGTCACTATGAATGTTATCCAGAAGTGGAGAAAAATTTAAATGAATTAAATCAGTTAATTTAGGTGAGATTTTTATGCCTAAGTATTTTAAATTACCTATAGGAAATGAGTAATGTGGGTCCTGGCTTGCAGGGTTCCATGAATTTTCTGTAATAGGTAGAAGTGTTGATTTTGTCCAGTTAATAGAATAATCTGACAACTGTGAGAATTTAGTTATTAAGTTAAATACTTCCCCTAACGAAATCGCCGGGTTTTCTAGATAAAGTAAAATATCATCGGCATATAGATTAATTTTATGTTCTGTTACCCCAGAGTGAATTCCTTGAATCCTTCTTTCCTGGCGTATGGCTATTGCAAGTGGCTCGATAAATATTGCAAATAATAAAGGGGATAGTGGGCATCCCTGTCTTGTGCCTCTCTGTAAAATAAAGCTCTTAGATATAATCCCGTTAGTAGTAACTGTAGCTTTGGGAGAATCATATAATACTGACACCCAGTGGATAAATGATTTCCCAAAGCCAAATTTATTTAAAACAGCAAAGAGGAAGGACCAGTTAACTTTGTCAAAAGCTTTTTCTGCATCCAACGATATAATAACTGCCTTCTTATCATGCCGCTGTGACATGCTAATAAGGTTAAAGAGCCTCCTAATATTATTAGTAGAGTGACGATCTTTAATAAAGCCTGTTTGGTCGCTATGAATAATTGTCGAGATTACTGTTTCTAATCTAGATGTGAAAGCCTTAGTAATAATTTTGATATCAGTGTTAATTAGTGAAATCGGACGGTAACTTGATGGAAGGGTGGGGTCTTTTTCTGGCTTTAATAAAAGTTTAATTGCTGCTGTATTCATGTGTGGACGTATGTAACCATTAGTTTTAATTTCTGTTACTACTCTTAAGAATAGCGGAGCAAGCATTAACCAGTAGTGCTTAAAAAATATAGCCGGATAACCATCTGGGCCAGGTGCCTTGCCATTAGGCATACTATCTAGAGCACTGTACAACTCGTTTATAGTAAGTGGCGCTTCTAACATATCTTTATATTCAGTAGTTAACTGAGGCATATTTAAGCTACTGAGGAATGCCTCAATATGCTCAGGGTTAGGTTTGTTAGTTTCTGAGTATAGGTTGCGATAATAGTTATAAAAAATTTGATTAATTTCTTCTGGTGATTGTGTACATTCACCAGTTGTCCCTTTAATAGCCGTTATAAGAGATTTTTCCCGATTGCGTTGAAGTTGGTTTGCAAGAAATTTACCTGATTTGTTATATATATACGTATTATACGTTTCGATATTGCTACCGGTCTAGCGGCAATCTTTCTTGGTGTTGTGGACACCACTAGTAATTAGACTAGTAGCGTTTTTCGTTAATCAACTTTGTGTGCTACACTCTCTGTTTTATCCGCCCTCTGGCGTGATTTTGTGTTTTCTTGTTTTTACCCATGACGTACACCTTTTGGTTGTCGTCGCTTTTTGTTAAGCAACCTTTTGTCCATGTGTTGTCCGCTTTTTGTTGTTTCATTAAAATTGAGTCACTTTCGCCCTGGCTGCATCTGCCATTTTCTTTTGGGGTCCAACAAACACAACCCAAACGTGACAGAATAACCTGACCAGAATGGACCCCAACAGCTTTGGCCAGGCATTGGCCAGCCATGGGCGCTATCGTAATGAGCCTACTTTCCGGCCAGGCGGCATTATGGACGATGGCAATAAGTAAAGCCAATCCGGAGCTCCGAGCTTCATTACCTGCTTTCCTGTTGGAACTCAGCAACGTCTTCGACCACCCGATAAAAGGAAAGGAAGCTGGCAGCCTCTTGCTAGAACTGAAGCAAGCCGAATTCGTCAGTTGCCAAATACTCTATCTCGTTCCGGGTTTTGGCCGCCGAGAGTCGTTACGGCGAAGCGGCGCTGTGTGGGATTTTCCGGCGGGGCCTCAGCCCATGAATCAAAGATGAGTTGGCTGCACGGGACGAGACATCAGGTCTGGAGGAACTCCTCATCAACCTGGCCATTCGATTGGACAACAGATTGCGGCAGCGGAAGGAGAAGCGACGACCTGCGGCAGCAGACACGGCTGCTCAGCCGTCTTCAACCACGTCCGCGGGGCGCTCCATCGGCGCCCGGCCTCATGGCGCTTCGTGGCGACGCCCTCCTGCGGGAGATGACATTGAGCCTATGCAGCTGGGAGGAGGACGGCTCTCTGCGGCGGAGCTCAGGAAACGGATGAGGAATCGGGCGTGCCTATATTGCGGACAGCCCGGACACCAAATGGCCACATGTCGAAGGCTGCCTGATAGACGTCTGGACGTTGCACCCGCTCCAGTCCGCGGGATCATGTGACACAAATAGCAACTTAGACATTAAAAGAATACAATTGTTAGGAGATATGACATGGGGTGGTGGGAGCATAAAGATGGTGGACTCTGGGGCGGATGATTGTATTGTCGACCCGAAAATTGTTAACACCTTGAAATGTCCCATGGTTAGACTTGATAAAACCAAGGAAATGTATTACCTCATTGGGCGCCTCTTGGGGGGGATTACGCATAGAACGGAGAATCTACACATGCGTTTGTCGGGAAATCACGTTGAAACGAGACAATTTTTCCTTATCCCTTCCCAGTCAGCCCTGGTAGTCCTGGGTCTGACTTGGCTGGCTAGGCACAACCCTGACATAAACTGGGACATACCTAGGAGTTTGTTTTGTCACTCACATTGCCTGCAGTCAGCGGTAAACTCCCACTATGGCCCAGTTAAAGCAACAATGGAATCCATTAACCTTGAAAATGTGCCAGCGGAATACCACGACCTACGGGAAGTTTTTAGCAAAGACCGGGCCTTGTCTCTTCCTCCACATCAGCCATATAATTGCGCTATAGAATTGGTTCCTGGCGCACCGCTGCCTAGTACACGCCTGTACCAAATATCCAAGCCAGAACTTCAAGCCCTTAAGGAATATATTACGACATCGCTAGCTGCCGGACTTATTCTGCCTCCCAAATCGCCGTTTCGGGCAGGATTTTTCTTTACTGAGAAAAAAGACAAGACTCTACGTTCTTGCATCGATTTCAGAGGTCTATATGACATAACGATTAAAAACAAATACCCATTGCCACTAATGGAGTCCGCATTTGCACCATTACATTCCGCTACGGTATTTACCAAATTAGACCTTCGCAGTGCCTACCATATGATTAGGCTAAGGGAGGGCGACAAATGGAAAACAGCGTTTAAAACACCCATTGGCCATTTCGAGTATTTGGTTATGCCTTTCAAACGCTCCCGCAGTATTTCAGTGTTTTATTAAAGACGTCTTGCGTGACATGCTTAACCACTTTTGGTTTGTTTAACTTGATGACATTTTGATTTTCTACAGAAAACTCGCAGAACATCAGCAACACGTTCAGCTGGTTTTGGAGCGACTGCTGGAAAACCGGCTATACGTGAAGGCAGAAAAGTGTGCATTCACACCAGTTTGGTGCAGTTTCTCGGATATATTGTGGAGGAGGGCCAATTGAGAGCTGACCCAGCCAAGATCCAGGCCGTGGTCGAGTGGCCAACTCCTACATCAAAAAAGCACTTGCAGAGGTTCCTGGGGTTTGCTAATTTCTACCGTCGGTTTATCCGCAACTACAGTATGAAAGCGGAACCTCTGACAAGGCTTACATCTACCAAGTTTCCGTTTATTTGGACTCAGCAGGCCGAGGCCGCCTTTGTTAAATTGAAATTAATATTTTCACATTCGCCGGTTTTGACACACCCTAATGAGGTTCTCCCATTTGTTGTCGAGGTTGATGCTTCAGAGGCAGGAGTGGGGGCGGTGTTGTCCCAACGGTCCCCAGTCGACCAGAAGCTGCATCCCTGTGCCTACTTCTCTCGTCGGCTCAACCAGGCAGAGCGCAACTACGATGTGGGCAACCGTGAGCCGCTGGCCATCATTCTGGCGTTACAGGAGTGGAGGCACTGGCTGGAGGGCGGAACCCTTCCAGAGCTTCACGGACCACAAAAACTTGGCGTAACTCCGGTCCGCTCAGAGACTCAATCCTCGTCAAGCACGCTGGGCCCTGTTCTGACGCACTTTGATCATCACTTACAGACCAGGATCCCGGAATGCCAAGCCGGATGCCTTGTCCCGCATGCACGGTCCAGCCGCCGAGGGGTCTCCACCCGAAACGATCGTTCCGGAGACCAGAGTGTTGGGGGCCCTCCAGTGGGAGGTAGAGAGGAAGGTGGTGGAAGCAACTGGCAACACACAGACCCCTGTAGCTTGCCCTGGAAATAAGTTATTTGTACCCGCACACATTCGTCAAAAGGTGCTGCAGTGGGGGCATACATCAAAAGTGGCATGTCATCCTGGGGTTGGTCGAACTCTGTCCCTAATAGCGCAGAGGTTTTGGTGGCCAGGGCTACGCAAGGACATAAAAGAATGTCTTCTTCTGTACAGTGTGCACTCGAAACAAGCCCTCTCACTGTATGCCAGCCGGTCAGCTCCATCCTCTGCCCATTCCGCCCCGTCCTTGGTCGCACTTGGTACTGGACTGTGTTACCGGGCTACCTCCTTACCACGGTAAGTCTGTGAATCTTACTGTGGTGGACCGGTTCTCCAAAATGGCGCACTTCACTGCTCTGCCCAGATTGCCCACCTCTTTGCAGACAGCCTGCTAAGGGACATATTTAGGATCCAGGGGATCCCATCCGACTTCGTTTCCGACAGGGGCCTCAGTTCGTGTCCCGGGTGTGGAAGGCATTCTGCAAATCATTAGGAGCTACTGCTATCATCCCTGATCTAACGGGCAAACGGAGAGAGTCAACCAGGACTTGGAGGCGGCGCTCCGATGTGTGTGTCATCAGCATCCTTCCTCGTGGTCGTCCCACCTTCCATGGGTTGAATACGCCCACAACAACCTTGTGTGCTCTGCCACAGGTTTGTCCCTGTTCAACACTGTTTATGGCTATCAGCCCCCGTTGTTCCCTTGCCAGGAGGGCGAGGTCGCCATTCCGTCGGTCCACATCCACCTCCGCCGGGCTTGCAGGGTTTGGCAGGACGCCAGGAGAGCCCTGTGCCGTACAGTGGCCCGCAACAGGCGGATCGCGGACAGGCACCGTCCTACCTACGACAGAAAGTGTGGCTCTCTACTCGGGACCTACAGTTAGCTGGGAGTTCCAAGAACCTGGGGCCTCGGTTCATCGGCCCATTTAAAATTGACTCTGTGATCAACCCGGTGAGCAGTTCGGCTCAGCTTGCCTCCCACGCTTAAGGTGCACCCGGTCTTTTACACGTCCTTACTCAAGCCTGTCTCTGCCAGCCCATTGTGTCCACCGGCCGTGCCCCCACCGCCTCCCCGGGTCATCAACGGTCAGCCAGCTTACACGGTTAGGGCCATCCTGGACTCTCGAAGGCGTGGCAAGGGGATGCAGTATTTGGTCAACTAGGAGGGATACGGTCCCGAGGACCGCCAGTGGATCCCCCGCTCCTGGGTTCTGAAACAGTCGCTGATCGGAGATTTCTATTCGTCACACCCTTCTCAGCCAGGTGGTCCGTTAGTTGGGGGGTACTGTTATGTTTTGGTTTTCTGCTGTTTCCTGTTTCTAATTTCTCCCTTGCAGTTGCTGGGGAAACAGCTGGAGGGCGGATCCT
Organism: Vanacampus margaritifer; assembly: GCF_051991255.1. Classification (NCBI taxonomy): domain Eukaryota; kingdom Metazoa; phylum Chordata; class Actinopteri; order Syngnathiformes; family Syngnathidae; genus Vanacampus; species Vanacampus margaritifer. Next base: position 18,558,094 of record NC_135445.1, on the reverse strand, counting down.
GCCGACACACCTGCTGCCCATTAGGTTATCAGGCCGAAATAAAAGCCTGGCAGCAACAGAGAGGAGTGTCGGGTTATTGCTCCGTGACACTACTCACTATACCTGACGTTTCGATACTGCTACCTTTCTAGCGGTGATCTTTCTCGGTGTTGTGGACACCACTAGTAATTAGACTAGTAGCGTTTTTCTTTAATTAACTTTGTGTGCTACACTCCTCTGTTTTATCCGCCCTCCGATGTGATTTTGTGTTTTCTTGTTTTTACCCACGACGTACACCTTTTTATCGGTCGCCTTCGTTAACTCTTTTACTGCCAAGGACGTTAAATAACGTTTAGTAAAAACCTACGGAGGGCCGCCAAGGACGTTAAAAGACATTCTCCAATTTTTTTTGGGGGGGGGGAAACTTTTTTTTAAACAGCATCGATGATGACATGTCAAATCGGTAAAATTACCGAATGAACTCTCCAGAAAAAAAAAAAAAAATTACTAATACTATGTATAATTTTTTTAACTCTATGACTGCCAAAAACGGTAAATAACGTTTAGTAAAATCCTACAGAGGAGCGCCAAAGACGTTAACTCTTTTACTGCCAAAAACGTTAAATGACGTTTAGTAAAAACCTACGGAGTTTAGTAAAAAAGACGTTCTCCAATTTATTTATTTTTTGGGGGGGGGAACGGGTGGAGGAAAGCCTTGGCCAGCTGTGGTGAAAGTTTCAAGCAGATCTAGTTAGCCTAATGACTATTTTTGGCCCCTAGATGGCAGCGATGACTCTCTGTTGACAAGATTGGGTAGGCGTCAGTAGAAGACGTGAGGCGGAGCTAGAGGGGACAATGGCTGGGGATGGGAAGCGAAAATGGCGACCGGTTGTAAGCAGCTCACGCTTGAGCATTTTTTTCAAAGACGAAAAGCATCGACCAGTGCTAAAGAGCACATTGATGACGATGATCATCATCGATGATGATGATGGTGACTCCAAGGTTGGAAGCGTTGACGCGGCAGTAGAAGACGTGAGGCGGAGCTAGATGGCTGAGGAAGCGAACAATGGCGACCGGTTGCAAGCAGCTCATCGACCAATGCTAAAGAGCACAGTGATGACGACGATGATGGTGGCTCCGAGGTTGACGCCGAAGTTGGAAGCGTTGACGCGGCGGCTATGACCACGTCATAAAGCCTCACCGGCTAGCGATGCTAACACCGGAAAACGCGGAGCACAACCGAGCACTTCTGCACAGGCGGACGTTCAATCGGACGATGAAGAGTACCCCGAGTCCAATGCATATTCATCGGAGGAGTGGGTACAGTCTGCTACTTGCTATTCCCCGGAAAAAAAGGCCGTCAAGAAAGTGTAACGTCTGCACGCGAAAGGGGCAATCGCAGTGAAAGGAACCTGTTGTGCAAATCCTGCTCCGTCTCCTTGCACGCAGGGGAGTGTTACAAAAAGAAAAACTGTATTTGAAACATCCACATAATTGTAAATAGTACCACAGTTGCACACATTTGTAAATAGTTTGCGAAATTGTTTTGTCAAATTGTTACACTGTCAAATGGAAATAAATGTATTTTGCTATCTAAAAACACTTTTTCATTGTTGGTGGTAGTGTTTTACAGAAGTAAAGCACTATTTAGGTGTTTGGGGCATCATTCATGGACAAAAAGAAGTGTATAATTCACTAGAGTGCATGAAATAACATTGTTTCACAAAAAGCTTGTTTTCTCCGTTTTTTGTTTCAAAATAGAGCATTTCGGTGAAACTAATCATTTTCTATTGTTGATTACTGAAAAACGGAATAAGGTAGAAACAAACTTTGTTTCCATAGTCCAAACACAACATTTTCAGTGGACCTTGAAAGATCAGTCAAAATGCTTAAATCGGCGGGCACTAGCAGTGTCCCTTTTCTGAAAACGTCTGGCAGTCAAAGAGTTAAGATACCTTTTGTCCACGTGTTGTCCGCTTTTTGTTGTTTCATTAAAATTGAGTGACTTTCGCTCTGGCTGGGTCTGCCCTTTTCTTTTGGGGTCCAACAAACACAACCCAAACGTGCTAATAATATGTTCAATAAATTAACCAGCCAACAACTCCTCCTCCTCTGGTTTGTAGCCTCCTCTTCGTCCAAGTCTTCTCATCTTCGTCGAAGGGATACGACGATCTCTGCAATATTTTGA